>NC_053163.1:169774650-169840870 GCF_016835505.1 Polypterus senegalus
AAAACAAAATAGAATTTCAATTTCATTTTTGGTTTATTATTTTTTCACTTAGCAGGCTGAGAGAGCAGCACTAATGCACAATTATAAAGCGGCAAATGCAAGACGTTCAAACATAAAGAGACCATTCCTTAATGATGCCGCAAGTTTGGTATTTTTCAAGTCAAAGCTTTACACAAGAATTAAAAATCAAAAAGAAAAGAATAGAAAAGAAAAGAAATCTCCTTAATATCTTTTTGGTTTCTCCCCGACAACAATAAGATCAGAAGGAAGTAAAATGAAGACCTCGTCTTTTGTCGCCTGCTTCTCAGATTTTTCTCCTGATACTTCCATCCATCCATTATCCAACCCACTATATTCAAACTGCTGGAGCCAATCCCAGCCAACACAGGGCGCAAGGCAGGAAACAAACCCCGGGCAGGGTGCCAGCCCACGGCAGGGCACACACACACTAGGGACAATGTAGAATCGGCCAATGCACCTAACCTGCCTGTCTTTGGACTGTGGGAGGAAACCCACGCAGACACGGGGAGAACATGCAAACTCCACTCAGGGAGAACCCGTGAAGTGAACCCGGGTCTCCTAACTGCGACGCAGCAGCGCTACCCACTGTGCCACCGTGCCACCTCCTGATACTTTACCCCCAATATTCTCACAGGGGTCTCCTCTTGAGTGTTAGCAGAGATCTCAGTAAAGTCGTTCAATGGGCTCAGATCTTCCAAGTGGCATATCTCGACATTTCTTTTGCAGCTTGAAAGTATTTGCATTGTGTGCTCAGTAATAGCTGGTGAAATGTATGGATGGTAGAAATGATTACAAAGCTGCAGTCCTTGCTTCTGAATAACACTATTAGTTGCTCTAATTTATATTGCTGTGCTCCAGTTAGGTGAGCCTCATTCTAGTAGAAAAGGCAGGTAGTGTGGCACAGTGGCTCATAGTTTAGGCTTCACACCCTGATACTATTAGTTGGACGACACTCTTAGCTGCTTATTTTTATTGCTGTGCTCCAGTTAAGTCAGACTCCTTTGGGATGGAAAGGCAGGAGTGCACCACAGTGGTGAAGACTTTAGGCTTCAAATCCTGAGGTTGTGGATTCCAATCCCACTGCTGACACCAGTGCGCGGCCACAAGAAAGTCACTTCACCTGCGTGTGCTCCAATTAGCAAAGCAAAAGAAATATAACTCCTCATATCTCAAGTGTCGTAAGTCTCCTAGATAAAGGCATCAGTCTAATAATATTCGGTTGTAACTGCCATTAGGATGAAGCAATCTGAACCAAATAAATCCGCTCTATTCCTTGACGTATGTGTAATCAATTGCATTACATGTGATGCTGGTAGTGGTTTCCATTTTCTGCCAAACGCATTTCGATGTGACACTCCACATTCCTGAACATATCGGCAAGCGTATCGCTGGGGGAATAGCAGCAATTTCACACGCAATGTTTTCCTTCAGATCTTCCACAGTACGAGGCCTGTTCCGATAGACTTTTCCCTTGAGCAGACCCCAAAGGGAGAAGTCTGGTAGAGTCAGATCCGGCGACCGTGGTGACTAAAGCCCCTTTGAAATGACCCTGTTGCCGAAGAAGGATTCATTTTCTGCCATGCACTCCTTGCTGATGTGTGACATGTCGTTCCATCTTGCTGGAAGTAACCTTCCGTTAACTCACGATCATCCAGTTGATTCTGACGTCCCTTAAACGGATTGGTGACCCAGTAGGTTTGCACCATGAAGACGCGCGGCTCAATACTCTACTCCACCATCCTGATGAGAAGTCGAGTGACTGAGTGAAGGGGTACGAGCGGTAGGCACCCAGACGTTGCAAACGGAGGTTAAATGTCACAACGGCTGTCTGGCGCCTACCTCACCGCTCTGATGCAGGGCCATCCCGGCTTGCACGTTGTTTTGTTCTGATTGTTTCATCCTAGTGAGAGTTATTACAGAATATTCAGGGCCTGTTTTGAGTGAATCTCTCCGTACTATTAGTTGCTCTAATTTTTATTGCTGTGCTCCAGTTAGGTCAGACTCCTTTGGGATTGAAAGGCAGGCAGTGTGGCACAGTGGTGAAGACTTTAGGCTTCAAATCCTGAGGTTGTGGATTCCAATCCCACTGCTGACACCAGTGTGTGACCACAAGAAAGTCACTTCACCTGCGCGTGCTCCAATTAGCAAAGCAAAAGAAATATAACTCCTCATATCTCAAGTGTCGTAAGTCTCCTAGAGAAAGGCATCAGTCTAATAATAAATTAAGATGTAAAGTCTTGAAAGAGATGGAAACAAGACTAGAAAGAGATCTCACATAATATCCCATGCTTTTCAAGCCAAATTCTCAATGTTGACTCCTCTTCCACCTCAGTTGTATCTCCTTTTTATTACCCACTTCTATGAACTTCACCTGTTTGCTGTCTGGTACAAATCTTGTAATCGATATTTAACCCACTTCCTCTTGTCCAAATGACTTGAAATTTTGCACACTTACTCACTTCCGATGACAATACATGAATCAGTAATCAGTTTCACTAATTGATCAATTAGTCCATGGTAATTTAGAAATGAAATTTTCATATGAAGAATAGCTCAAGATTTCACCAATAGATGGCGCTAGCAACGGATAGAAATATTAAAGGAAGTGTTAAAATATTGAATACAAAATTATACTAAAACAAACCCAAGTCTAAAAAGTTGAAAGTAATATATATATATATATATATATATATATATATATATATATATATATATTGTATATATATATATATATATATATATATATATATATATATATATATATATATATATATATATATATAGTATATATATATATTGTCGAGGATGCCAGGGGCCACAACCCGGCCGGGACGCCTGGATAGTCCCCAACGTGGACACTATTATTCCTCGGCCACGAGATGGCAGCCGCCCGGGCCTATTTGGGGGCCACAAGGAGTGACCTGGGACACTCGTGAGAGGACGTGGCCACCGCCAGAGGGCGCCCAGACAGTGAGGGAATCCTGGATGGCAGCACTTCCGCCACACCAGGAAGTGCTGCCGGAAATAATTCCAAGAAGACCCGGAGTGCTTCCAGGTGCTTTCCTGAGACTTCCGCCACACCAGGAAATGATGTCAAGGGTAGCACCTGGGGCTCATCCGGGTCATGATAAAAGGGGCCGCCTCCTTCTAGTAGACGAGCCAGAGTTGGGAGGAAGGAGACGAAGCTTGTGAGGAGGAGGAAGTAGGTCAAAGAGAAAGAAAGAAAGAAAGAAAGAAAGAGAGAAAGAAGAAGAGAAAGAAGAAGAAGAGAAAGAGAAAGAGGAAGAAAGCAAG
The DNA here is from genome assembly GCF_016835505.1 of Polypterus senegalus. NCBI lineage: Eukaryota > Metazoa > Chordata > Cladistia > Polypteriformes > Polypteridae > Polypterus > Polypterus senegalus. Next base: position 169,777,966 of record NC_053163.1, read on the forward strand.
AGAGTTGGTGAGAGAAGGCATTGTGGTGCTCAAAGATAAAATAAAGGAGTGTGTTTTGGACATCCTGGTGTCAGTCTGTCTGTGTTTGGGGGTACGGTTTCCACTATATATATATATATATATATAAATACTTTTCAAAAACCACACTTATATTAACTCTTTCAGGGCTGATGTCGACTTTTGTCAAAATTCAGGAGGAGAGGATGGTAATCAGCTGTAAACTGCAACAAAACTCACCTTTATGTTTTAGTTTGACTCTCTTTGCTAGAAGGAAAGTTACATTGCTTTGTTGATTGAACCTCGATTCGCTACGTGTGCATCAGTAAAGAAGAGCAAACAACCTCTAAAAAGGCACCGACATCTGGCAATAGAGACCAAAGCAAATGCCCAAGGAAAATATTACATGGACGTTTTATGTAATTTCGTTGTACAGGACCCTGACTTGTCAGACTCAGAGTTTGATGCAAGTGATCTGGAGATGGAGATCAAAAAACGAAAGTGAGGTACCAGCATCATCTGATCGGTCCCCAGGTGATTGTGGTGCTGAACACTTTCGTGTGGCTGATGTGCCTACAAGAGCATATGCCTGGGAGGACCACCAATTATGATGACAAGAGGTACAAACCATTGCGTCACACAGCAACCGCCACCGCCACCCACCTGCTGTGCAAAGACAGCCGGGCAGTTGGCTCTCCGTGCATTCTTGCTGACCATCGAGGTGCCCCCACGCAACCACTGCCACCAGAGATGCCGAACATGCGCCAACAGCAGCCACAGCACACAGCAATAGACGTTTTAGTAATAGTTTTTTGGAAAAAATATTCAGCCCTCAAAGAGCTAAGTTAAAAAGTGTACTAAAAATTAAAAAATAAGTCACTCATACATCACTCGTAAAATAAAAGCGTTGGCACTTTTCATTAAGCAACGTTCAAAAAACACTCCTTAAAATTTTAGAAAAGCGTCACACAAAGTTGATTCTCAAGTGAAGCGTAAATGAGAATCTCTGTAAACTCTCAGGAATCATCAAAGATCAACCTTTGAGCGGGAACATTTTTTCTGTGGGTTGTTTCCTCACAAACATGCCATTTTATGTATTTGTCATGTAAAATTATGTTCAGAAGTTGAGCGTTTTGTCTTAAGTTTAAAAACATATCTGGTGCTTTACATTGTAGGCGATGTGGCATGGAGGAAAAGGCTTACAAATTTGCCAAATATGTCGATTTTACAGATAAAAGACAGTTGGTTGGGAGCATGTGCTGATAGCTCATTACTGCACCCACCACACGACAGACCACCTGGATTGGGACCCGAGAGCAGCGCGTGAAACCTCAGCACCTCACTGGAACAGTGTGAGGTTTTAGTTGCTGATCAAAAAATGGTTGTGGTATTTTTAATTAGAATGTACACGTTAGTCACTATCGTAAGTAATACAATACAGAGTCTCTCATTCTACAAATGAATTTCTATTTAACCAAATTCAAAACATAATAAATGAATATTCAGCCCACTTGATCCTCTTACAGGGGGCAGAAAACACCGGGCAGAAGGCAGGAACCAAACCTCCATCACAGGGCCCACTCCTAAAACACACACACCCTCACACTAACAAACGAACTAGCAATAAATGTAACATGCAACAAAGTGTCTAAGCGTGTGGTCAAAGGTCTGATGATATCACACCACCATTCTCCCCGCTGACAAGAAGCTATTTGTATTACTGGAAACTACTGGAAAGGAAAAGTGAAAGTCGTCGGGAGAGGGAGATCCCATAGAAAATTTTTAAAGGTGGAGCAGAAGATAAGCACATATAATGCTGAAGAAGAAGATGTTGTCAAAGGTCTTTAATAAAATGAAGTTTTTACTCAAAAGGAATGATGGCTGGAATGGGAAACAGTGAAAGGTTCTTGTAAACCAGGGGTGCCCACACTTTTTCGGCGTGCGAGCTACTTTTAAAATGACCAGGTTGAAATGATCTACCTACTTTAAAAATTATATATATATATATATATATATTGTGATGGACGGCTGGGTCCCATGCCTGGCCGGGACACCCCTGCTGCATATGTTCCGGGGGAACAAACATGGACAGCTCAATATCTCCCCTGGAACGCTTGGTGGCAGCCTCCTGGACCGACGATGATTTCCCAGCCTCCCGCCTGGCTCTATGGGAGATGAAGTCTTCCACAGCCTGGTTGGGAGCTGGGATGGCCGCTAGGGGGTGCTGCATGGTCTCAACAACCCGGCTGGACGAGTCTTCAGCCCCACCCAGAAGTGCAATTAGGACCAATGGTCAAGCACCTGGAACGCTTCCGGGTGGGATATAAAAGGGGCCAGCCACCACCACTCGGGAGCCAGAGTCGGGAGGAGAAGGACTAAGCTTGAGGAGGAGTGGTGGTAAAGGAGAAGAGAGTGGTTTATGGTGTTAAGTGCTTTTTGGGACTGTGTTGGGCCTGTGGGACACAGGGAAGGTGTGCCCCACAGCTGAAGAGTGTAAATAAAACCTGTGTGTTTAAGACATCGGTGTCGTGTCTGTCTGTGGCCGGGCTATACTTTACAATATATATATACATATTGAGTATACTTTATACATAAAATATATGTTGTCGTACCTTGCCTAACTGAATAACCTTAATGGCACAATAACAATTCAATACATTTTTGGTCACTACAGTATTTGGATTTGATAATCTTCATGTGGGAAAAGGCTGACTGGCATAAATAAGTAGAGCCTAATAATGCAGTCAAGGAGGCAGCACATTTCCTCATGTTTGGGTACTTTTCCTCTGTGAGTTCCAAAACTGTCCATGATCCCCAGACTTCAGCTGAATGTCATCCTGTATTGTCAAAATCTCATCCTCCACTGTGGAGGAGTTTTAGGTGAAACAGTGTTGCAATTTCTGATGCGGGTGAATCACCCTCAACATCTTCCCTAAATGGATAGCACTTAAATGTAGCGATTGCCTCAAAGAAAGCTGAGTCTTGAAACCGTCTGTCAAAGTCTGACAGGCAAGTTTCAATCTGCTCCGTGTAGCGTGTGCTGTCAAGTTGCGCATGCGCATATGTTACAGAGTAGATTGAAAATTGCGTCTCCAGCTCTGACGCAAGGTTTTGGATGTTCCCCAAATATAACCCGGAACGATGTTTTGGTGTGTTTGCCTTTGCTTTCTCGCCAGACGTATAACGCTGCTCGTGTTGTGAATGGTTGGGTGAACGCACTCTAAGGAGATGCCGTCGGATCATCTGCTTTCTTTCTGCTGCTGGCGAGCTGCCTGTTCTGCTTGTCGCATGTCGTTGTTTTAAGAGCTCGGAGCACCTGAAGCGTTTCTGCCAAAAGAAATCCAACCACTTCTAGGTTAGATGTCTGTGGACTTGTTTTAAATGATGGCTCAAGGCCTTGTCTCGCGTGATGCTGTAAAAACAATACTTGTCCTTTATTTCCAGCCCTGGGCATGGTGACATCTCTTTCTCGCAGGACGTATAACGCTGCTCGCGTTGTGAAAGGGGGGCAGCGTCGATCATTTCAAAGCCTGTACAGCCGCTGTACTTTTTGCCACTTTGTGTCTCTTCTGCTTGTGTTGTAATCGCTTGACCTGACCGAATTGTGTTTTCTTTGAAATTCAACTTGTCGTTGCTTTAACTGTTGTGGGACCACAGATTCTCATAGCGTATGGTCCATTATTGTGTAAATCTACGTTTTGAATGATGCAAAGGCGAAAAGTCTTTGCTTTGTGCTCTTTGCCTTATATTTCTGACCTCGCTTTGTCCTGCTATTTTTTCAATGACACCTGGTCCTGATGATTCATTTCCTTTTTTTTGCGCTAATGCGATCTTTTCTATCTTTTTTTTGATACTGTAGCGAATGACATAATAAAGTGTCACAAAAGTTTTACTTGAATAATCGCCGACTTCGTAACCCCAAACACAACTTTGTAGCACCCCCCTTAACTCATCAATCAGTACCCCGCTATCAGTCTTCCATGCTGTACTCCGCCCTCCCTCACCTAACAGTCACTTAAAACAATAAAGGCTTCAATCTGGCTGGGACGCTACAATACTTTCGAATTCCACTGCTTTCATAATCTCTTATATGCCTTTTTTTTCTCTTCAATGCTTTTGGATCTCTTTTCTCCGCGCTGCTCTTTCTTCTTTGCTTAGTCGTTTACGTTTCATCGAGAACATATTGTCCTTATATGCTTTATATGTGCTGAGAGCACAGGATCTGTGTGTGCTACATGCTTTTACACGACTGAGTGTTTTGCTGGCCGATATTGTTTGCGTCTCGTGGGTCTTTTAAGTGCCTTCCGAGAACTTCTGAGAAGATAACGTCTCGTCACCCTGCTTTTCCTTTCCAGGATTTTTTTTTATAATAGAGAGATATATTTATATTGTCACGTTTATAAACTCTTTTGAGACTTTTGGGACACCTCCCAATGGGACGAGACGTCAAAGAGCATCCCGAAGTGCAATCACGGGCGTCTGTGGAAGCTTGTTTATCCATTGCCGGGGCAACCTCAGGCTCACAGTGCTGCAGCAGCTCACCGCCGAAGCAACTCCTGAGTTGATCGCAGTTGCGTTATAAACGCCTGTCGTCGATGGGTAATGCAAAGAACATTATAAATGTACAGAACTGTATTACTTGGCCACCAACCTGGACACGACCCTGCCTGTCTGTGCATAGTAGAGTGGCAGATCTCGCTACAATAAATAACCGTGCTGTTCCTATTTCAAGCGGAATAAAGCTGGTTTTGCTAAAGTACTGAGACTCAGCCTCGTGTTTTGGGGTGCAAGACAGCGACTCACACGTCACAATATATACAGACTGAAGTAAGCCCTGAATTTCTTTAAAAGAACACAAATACCCCCTGCTGGAGACAATGACTCCCAAACTGAAATGCCAGGAGTGGGTTAGGTGGCCAGGTGGCTGAGGTCTCCAGAGCGTTAACTTTGTTTCTGACTTTCTTGTTTACAGTTTTAACCTCCTCTTCTGTCAAGCGGCCATAATTCATCACTTCATTCACGGACAGATCTTGTGGGCTTCCAAATATGTTTAATCAGTTTCTTAATTGTTCTCTGGGTATTTTAACAATTCTGTATTTATATGTTTTGATGGAACTGGGCCGTCAGCAAGCCACCAAACCCTAAAACAAGAAAACACAAAAAGAGTCCCGGGTTCAAATAATGGAAGATTTATTCCACAATGTACCTCCAAACACAGGTTTTTCTCTTTCTTTCTCTCTGCACAATTCACCTCGCACCTCCGCACTACCCTCCTCCAGGTTAGTGTTGCTCCACGTCCTCCCAGCTCCGACTCCCTGGATAAGGGAGTACGGACCCTTTCATTGAGGTGCCAGGGTTACTGCCCGATGGAAGTACTTTTGGGTCATACGGAAGTCCCATTTATGCACCCGAGCAGGGCTGTGTTGCCAAACTACACTTCCCAGCATGCCCTACTGGTTCCATACTAGGCACTGATATCCATTGTCCTGGGGGAATGAAGAGTCTCCAGCAGGCCATCCACTCCAGCCATCACTTCAGGGTTTGGCTCCTTCCTCTTTCCTGGTCGGGATGCCCATCTGCCTGCTCGATGCCTCCGATCCGGGTAAGGAACCATCCCCTTTTCTGGTCGGGATGCCCGTCCAACCCCTGTGGTATTTATAATGTGTACCAGCTCTGTATTTAGTAATAAGTATAATCTATACTTGTATTTTATCTGAGAATTGCTCTGAGCCCGCACTCAGTGAAGAGCACTATACAAAAAAATAAGCTGCATTGTCTCGAAATGTATTTGCTTTCAGATTCGGCGTACACAGGCACAGATGACTAATGTTTTTGTGGTTTAGCTTTCATTTTAGAAGATTATCGAACAAGGTGTCAGGTAACATGGAGACCGGCCTGGATGGATACTAAAGCTAATTTCAGATGAGAGTAAGAGAGTGGCCAGAATGTGGCCAATGAAATGCCTGACTTTGTTTACGCGTCTAATAAATTTGAGAAATCATTTGAGTTATAAGAAAACCTCAGAGAAAGTGAAAGGATAATAAGAGGGACATCCCAGGGCTTGTACAGTAGGCGGAGCTGAAAAGAAAAAAACAGACAAGCTAGAAGTATTAATAGGAAAACTGAAAGAAAGCTTCTAGACGTGAAGTAGCAAGGACTGCATACAGAAGTAGAAAGGAACTCAGCAACATGGCGGTATGTATAAAACACCTGATGTGCGGACTAGATGGCCTTTTAGCCGGACCCTCGGTGGGCACAGTTCCTCTTAGCATTTCAGCCCACCTGTGCGGAACTCTGTATCACTGCCTGTTTAAAGTAGACAGACGCTGGTGGGAATGCTGCATGCTTAAGTCCTTTTCTCTTCCAACTTCGCACTTGTAAATCAGCATAATGAGCTTCTTTACACAAGGGGGGCAACCCAAAGGCTGTGTGCCTGAACCTGACAAGTGGGTATTCGACAGCGCTGGTCTTGCAGGTGGGTGAAGGTTGAATTCTGTGTGTGTGTGTGGTTGACAAATGCTGTGGAGTCTGCTGGCCCACCGGCTCGAGGTTAGCAGCAGGCTGATGGTGTTTTCAGTTTAGTTCCTCTTACTGAGAAGCCTGCTATGGAATCCAGCAAACTCAAGGGGAGCCACTGCCATCTTCAGGACAGCAGCTATGAAGGGGGGGCAGCCTGTGTTCAACAGAGATAATAAGATTACGTCATTTACAGTATACTGTGCATTACTTCCTTCATAACTAAGCCAGCATGAATGGCAAAGATCATATGATTTGTAAGATGTTATTGGTATCACAAACGAGTGAGAAAGAAGGAGAGCCAACATCCTCCGTTTCATTTGTTGCCACCAGGCATCCACATTTAGGTTTCCACGGGTGAAGGGCGACAGATTTGAGAACTCTCTTATGCTCAGAACATTTGAATTGTTGTAATGTAGGGATGGTGCTGAATTACAAATTAGTACTGGGTGCTGTTCAAGTTAGTTGTTCTTATTTGTAGACATCTTGTGGGTGTTTATAACAATGACCCTCATATGTTGTCTCTTGGATTACTTTTTTTGTATTTTTGTATTGGTTTCCTTTGTTTTCTACTTTCCTGCTACAAGTAAATTTCCCTCCTTGGGTAACAAAGGTCTACCAACCAGCTTAGCTACCATGAGCTCAGTTTGTAGTGCCAGAGAACCATACACCTTTGGAGAGCCATTCTCCATAAGTCAACCTGCACCAGAGCTGGTCCACCTCATAGACTACAGCTGGAGAATTCCCTCAAGGTGGGACAGGTCTGGAAGGTGACACAAGGGCCATACTGGCTACAGAAGAAAATGTGCCTACCACCGACCAAATGATAAAGGGGAGTTGACAGCACGTGATACAGTAGGGATGGGTTGGGTGGTCAGTTAAATCCATTGTGGTGGCCTAAGGAAGAAGAGTCGTCACCTCCAGAGGAGTTTGGGGTTCCAACACGGCTTTCCCCGTTAAGTAAATTGTTCAAAACAAACAACACTCGATGGCATAAAATGAAAAAAAAAAACAAGCGCTATGTGAGTAGGTGGGTTCTACTAAGCACTTAGGGTTAGGGTGGATGACTCAACTGGCTACTGAGAGTCCATTATGAATTGGTTGACACGTGAGATTCTTTTGTTTCTTTTGCATTTTCTGTCAGGGCAACTTCTTGTCCTCCATTGTATTCTACAAGAAAAGTAGGTTTCTGAAAACGAATGAGTCCACCCTTACAAATGAAAGTGTCAGAATGGCTCTTCAGAGAGATGCCATAGGGGATTCATCTCGGGTCCCAAAAGAACTTCCAGAAAGAACCTTCATTCATTAAGATCTGTAAGAGGCTCCATGAATAGGTGAGAACAGATTTGTAAAATGTTGATGGGTTCCTGATTTTAAAAGAACTCTCGCTACATACGTTAGCACAGACTAAGTTCACGTTTCCTTCATCTGTTGATATTCTGCCAGGTAGCCTAACTTCCATTTTGTCTGCATATCAAGAACTTTTTCAAGCCTAAAAAACAATCTCATATGCAAAGCAACCTTCACAGAATGAAATGGCTCTTTATGAAGCACTGGAGGAGCCACATAACCCAGTGAAGTGTCATTTTAGAAGCAGTAATTATACAAGTGGAGAAGCATAACAATATACATATACACACACAACTATTACTGTCTACAAAATATTATTTATTTGTTTATTTTTTGTGTGATCTTTTTTGTTTCTTGGCTTGCAATGTCTAAAGAAAGAAAGAAAGAAAGAAAGAAAGAAAGAAAGAAAGAAAGAAAGAAAAATGATAAGCATGTATTGACAAAACTATTTTGTTTTCCTTTTGCAGACCGAGTGCTACTACAGGTGGACACCCCCTATTCATGCTCTCCACCCTCCAGGATTGGACAGCTGGAAACCAACAGTCTGTACTAAGGAGGTCTCGTGTGCCCCTTGCAATGTGAGTAAACATTTCAAAGCTGAGGTCCCTCATTAAATGACAAGACCAGTTAATCCAGCAGTGTAATGTGACCCTCTAATTAGTAAAATGAAAGTACAGGGAATATGGAGTTTGGAGAGAAAGGAAAGAAGGGTGAGAAGGAGAGAGGGGTTTTAGTTATAAAGAATCTATCTATCTATCTATCTATCTATCTATCTATCTATCTATCTATCTATCTATCTATCTATCTGTCTGTTATATAGTACATTTCATTTCTATCTATCTATTATATAGTGCCTTTCATTTCTATCTATCTATCTATTTATCTATTATATAGTGCCTTTCATTTCTATCTATCTATCTATTATATAGTGCCTTTCATTTCTATCTATCTATCTATCTATCTATCTATCTATCTATCTATCTATCTATCTATCTATCTATCTATCTATCCACTTTGTAACGTTCGACCAGTTAAAATTTTCCTTAGAAAGCTGAACAATTAAACAAATTAGAATAATTTAAACAATTACAAAAATGATATTTGTGTGAATGCCATTCTTGCATATCCCATCTGAAGATTTTCTTATAAATGTCTTGTCTTTTGCTTACCGTTGTTAAGATCTTCCCCACAGGAGACTCCATGAGGCCTCACCGGATTGACCTGACCGCCCACGTTCTCCTTCTCTCAGCCTTTACCTTTTTAATATTTGGCTGTGCCCCTTTAATATTATCTGTTTCTTTCTTTCTTTTTAAGGACCCTGGCCCCAGTGTGCCCCCACATCTTCTCCATGTGAACCTTACCAAGCTGCAGACTGATGTGGTTGAGAATGCGAAAGGCGACCACACCGTGCGGGTGCAGATCTTCATCGGTAACTCCGGCAAGACCATCAATATAAAGGCAAAGGCTTCAGACACCATTGAGAAGCTGAAGCAGCAGCTCCAGGGGGATTTGGGGCCCGAAGTGTTCCTGGCATTCCGAGGGAAACCAGTGGGTGACAAGGACAGGCTGTGTGACCTGAACATCATAAACATGGCCCAGTTTGTCACCTACCACAGGTGCCATGGGGGTTAAACTTCTTGAAGTCAGCCCACGTGTCTCTCCACACATGTGCACTTTGTGACCCCCTGATAGTTACTGGTGTAGTGAATCCTCTTCATTGTGCTGTTAGGCTGGTGTCTCATGTTTGTTAAGACGTTTCTTTTCACTGTTTCAGAATCTTTTATCTACACATCCATTGTCATAACTGGTTTTGCCATCATCAGCGTACAGAATTTTTTGGGCAGAGGAAGGACTTGCAAGTGTGGATTAAATCCCGTTAGGAAGGTGAAGTGTGATCCAGATGAGCTGATCACGTTGCTTCACTTTCATAGCCGACCGATTACGTCCTTGTGACTAGTGGATGTCCCTAAATGCACACTACGAGGTCACTTTTGTGACACTACTGTAAGAGTCCTGATAGCATTTCTTAGCCTGTTATTTCTTTGTATTTTTTTCTCTCGACTCTCATTTGTTTTTTGGTCAATTCATTGCTGTTCTTCATTTTCTTGATCCATGGTCACTAACTTGTCATTATTTTCCTATAATAATTCCAAACTTCTTGATTACTCCAAATGATTATTGTAATAAAATATTTAGAGCATGCGTTGTACAGAATGGGCTTTTAGTGTATTTAATAAATAAACTCCAGACCAGGAAGGAACCTTGAGAGCCTTATTTTATGCAAATTACTCATACATTGAAAAAAACATCCAATAATTTCCACTAGAGGGGGATAGACCACCAAAACCCATGGCTAAATAAACAGGCAAACACAAAAACTTCATAAAAATAAAATCTTTTGTCACACAGTGACACAAGATGGAAAATGGAGTTGCCTCAAAACACAAGGCAGTCCCAATACAGAAATCGAAAAAGAGAAATCAAAAAGCACAAAGACAGAGAAACACAAAAACTCACCAACCTCCCGGAGAGAATTCAAAATGAACTGCCAGGGTTTGCGGGAGACCCTCTGGATTTTTTGGGCAGTTCTTGTTTTTCCCAACAAAGTTTTTGAAGCCGGTGAGTTTCAGGTGGCTCCACCACTTGGGGGGGACCACCAATAAAACACACAGAACATAACCCCAGGCAGCTTAAATACAGAGACACAATAAAAGAATGAATAAGGCCAACAAACCAACAAACGTCACATCAACATAAATTAAAGAGACACAAATGGACAAAACACACCTAAAATGTGAATCTGAACCTCAGGCAGATGGGGGAATACCTGGCTGAGGCAGAACACGGCAGAACCGGAAACGGTGAGTGGGTGGGCTGCAAGTTTATAGACTGATTGATTCAATAAATTTGGCCTAGTAGGCCGTAAAGCGGTGAAGACTTTGGACTTCAGTTCTTGACGTTGTGGGTTCAAATCCTGTGTGACTCTGAGGCAGTCGGTTCACTTCCTGGGCTCCAATTGGAAAAACAAACAAACAAACAAAAGGGATGTAACTAAGGGTATCTCAAAATGGCAAGCTGTCATGGATAAAGGTGTCAGATAATTAGTAATAATAAAAAGTCAGGGGCATCACAGTAAAATAATTATTAGAAATAAATATCAACATACGCCGCTACCTCTGCATTTTGGATATTTATTCAAATACTGGAGCTTTACTGCCCTCTAGTGACAGCCATGGATGATGCACTCTTTCACACTGTTCAATACTTTGACCTCACAGATCGAGCGTCATGAGATGGCCACCCAGGTCACTGTCAGTAAGTCAAAACAGAACACAGAAGTGTGACCAGGGCTTTACAGAACCCCAAGAAACTTTAAATCCTTTAAAAACAAGGGAGTTTCACATTTTTCAATTGAAAATCCCCTACTCATATTTCATTAGATCACCAGAACAATCTGGAGGATAACAGGCCATTCAGTCCACCAGAGCTCGCCAGTCCTGTCCACTTAATTCTTCTGAAATAACATCAAGTTGAATTTTGAAAGTCCCTAAAGTCCTGCTGTGCACCACACTACTTGGTCACTTATTCCATGTGTCTGTGGTCCTCTGTGTGACGAAAAACTTCCTAATGTCTGCGTGAAATTTCCCCTTCACACGTTTCCAACTGTGTCCCCCTGTTCTTGATGAACTCATTTTAAAGTCACCGTCTCAATCCACTAAACTAATTCCTTTCATCATTTTGAACACTTCACTCAGGTCTCCTCTTCATCTTCTTTTGCTTAAACTGTAAAGGCTCAGCTCTTTGAATCTTTCTTCATAATTCATCCCCTGTAGCCCTGGAATCAGCCTAGTCGCTCTTCTCTGGATATTGTTATGCTTCTATATACTTATAAATACTGCTTCTAAAATGACACTACTGGGTCATGTGGTTCCTTCAGTGCTTCACAAACAACCATATAATTCTATGAAGGGTGCTTTGCATATGCAATTCTAGTGTTGTTATGTCATTTTTGTAGTCTGGAGACCCAAACTGCACACAGAACTCCAGATGAGGCCTCACCAGTGTGTTATAAAGGTTGAGCAGAACCTCCTGTGACTTGTACTCCACACATCAAGGCGCTATATAACCTGACATCCTGTTAGTCTTCTTAATGGCCTCTGAACACTGTCTGGCCGTTGATAGTGATGAGTCCTCTACGACTCCTTAGTTCTTCTTATGAGGGATACTCTCAAGTTTCGGACCTCCTATTGTGTATTCAAATTAGAACATTAGGACAATCCAGACATGAACAGGCCATTCAGCCCAACAAAGCTGGCCAGTCCTATCCACTTAATTCATCTAAAATAACATCAAGTCGAGTTTTGAAGGTCCTTAAGGTCCTGCTGTGCACCACACTACTTGGTCACTTATTCCATGTGTCTGTAGTTCTCTTTCTTTACATAAACTCCCTGATGTTTGTGTGAAATTTAAACTTAGGTTTCCAACGGTGTTCTTGATGAACTCATTTTAAAGTCACCATCTCAATCCACTGGACTAATTCCCTTCATGATTTTAAACACTTCAGTCAGGTCTCCTCTTCATCTCCTGTAAAGGCTCAGCTCTTTGACTCTTTCGCTCATAACTCATCCCCTGTAGTCCTGAATCAGCCCTGTTGCTCTTCTCTGGACTTTTCCTAGCGCTGCTTTGTCCTTTTTGTAGCCTGTGAGACCAAACTGCACCCAGTAGTGCAGATGAGGCCTCACCAGTGCAGTTAAAGAACACTCAGAGTGTCCCTAGTTAAATATTCCTTGTCCCTCTTTCTTCAGCTAGGGTGACTTTTAGGTTTTAGGTCTCCAGCTCATAATGGGAGTGCTCAGCATTTACAGAGTAGTATATTGTAAGTCTGGACTTTTGGGGATTCCGTAGTACAGGAAGTAGAGACTAGATAAAAGCCTCTTCTTAGTGGACCTGTTAGTTACTACTTTGAACCTGTCTCCCCAGCCCTGAGCATCAGCTTTAGATCAGGAGTCTCCCCAGCCCTGAGCATCATTTGCAAGGTCTGGCCTGTAAGGTAACTGAGATTGCAACCCGGATGAAGGAACACCATCTCCAACTCTCCTTGGCAAAGACGACCCTTCATGTTATCACATCTCGTCCATCTATTCAGCATCCCATCAGTGTTTTAGCTCGACTTACCAGACCAGGATGGAGCTCTGAGAAAACACCCAGTGAGGGCACTTGGCCTCGGCCCTTCCAGTCTGTGCGCTGTAAGAAACCCAGCTGTCCTGAAGGAGGCGCCTTTTGTGACCAGAGTGGCCTGCCGGACGGAGCTCCAGTAAAAATGACCCTCAGTTCTGCGGTGAAGAGCTGAATACTTTTCTGGGGCCACTTGTACAGTGCATTCAGTTAAATGGGAGTCGTTCCGCCTTTTCATTCTCACCGTGACCTGCCATTATTGCACCCGGGCACAGAGGGCTTTATTGCTTTTTATATTATTTATATATTTAATTCAGTAGAACGCCAATTATCAGAAGCAATGTGGACCGGTGCTACCTCAAATAGCTGAAACCTCAGATGAAATGGTTTGCTGCTGTAGTGCAGAGAAGATGAGGGCTGACACAGAGAGCGATCAGCTGACGTCACCAGAGAAGCACATCGTGTTTCCTTTTCCCACTTACTGTGAATGTGACATGAGTGACAGAATGAGTCCAATATAAGTTGGACTGTCCACCATGCCAACCCCGTTTAAAAGAGGCAGATATATAAAATAAATCAACAGGTACAAGTGGTGCTCAAACACAAATAATCACAGGCAGAGGTTTAGCATCGAAATACAAAAAGGCTCAGGCTTTGGGGGAGCGCCAGTCCCTCGGGTGCTCAGGTCCAAAATGTGATGCCACCTTACATGGTCTGGAGAGGAAGGGGCGGGGCTCCTCTAGCTCAGTTGCCCTCATTGGGTGCCTTCTTTGCACTGTAAGGGAAAAAAAGACAAGAGCGATAGCAACAGCATCCCCTCTCATCCTGGGGTGGTACTGCATACCTCAGGGAAGCCATGAAGGCGATCCTCTGGTGGGCATGTGTGACAATAAGAAGCAGGACTAAGCTGTGGCACTGGTGGCAAGTGTGTATAAACAGAATGGCAAATGCTTGAGACCCCAATTTGGAAAATGTGTTTTTGTAAAAAAAAAAATGAGTATGGTCAGCTCAACCCTCAGGTTTTCTGGATGTCATGGCCGGCCTGTCCACTGGTACTGTGAGTGCTGTGCACAGTGGAGGCAGAGCCTCTGTGTTTTTCCCAGTTGATTCTGGGGTCTGTCAGGGGTGTGTTCTGCTCCTACTCTGTTCAATGTTTGTATAGACTGGGTGTTGGGCAGAGTTGTGTGGTCCAGCGAATGGGGGGCATCTTTTGGCAAAGAGAGATTCACTGATCTTGACTTTGCTGACGATGCTGTGATCTTCGTGGAATCAATGGAGGCTCTGATCAGGGAGACTGAGTGAGGGGTCTGAGTGTCTGGGCTTGCGAGGGTCCTGATAAAACCAACAGCCAGGCCTTTAATGACCTCTTGGGCACGGCCATCAGCAGTGTGTCTGTCTGCGGAGAGAGTGTCGACCTCGTCAAGAGGTTTACTTACCTTGGCAGTGGCATTCTTGTCTCTGATGACTCCTCCTATGAAGTAAGTAGACAGATTGGGAGAGCATGGGGGTCATGAGGTCGCTGGAAACGGGTGTGTGGCGCTCCTGATATCTCTGTAAAAGGACAAAGGTCCAAGTCTTTAGAGTCCTGGTGCTTCCTGTCTTGCTATGTGGTTGTGAGACATGGACGCTATCCAGTGATCTGAGGTGAAGACTGGACTCCTCCATGTGTGTCTCTTTCACTTTGTGTTGTTCATGGAGTCCTGAATGAGGCACATGACCTGCATTGTGAGGAAGTATCAGTTACGGCACTACGGCCATGTGGCACGAATCCCACAACAGTGATCCAGCTTGCAGGATCCTCATTGTTGAAGACCCAAGTGGCTGAACCAGGCTAAGGGGGCACCAACATAACACCTGGCTGTTGCAGATAGAGGGCCATTTCCAGAGTGTGGGACTGGACACCATGTCTGCCTGGGTGGCTCCCAACCAGGATTCTGAGCTGTTTTGTGGTGTGGTGGGTGCAGTAACGAGCTGTACCAGTGCCAACCTGACCGGACCTGACCTGACCAGTGGTTTGCAAGTACTCAGTTTGTATTATTAATATTGAGTAGCGGCTGTTTGGTTGATAATGAAGGACTGATAAGATGAATGGATTTTAGCAAAAGCTCCTGTTTGTATGTAATGTACAGCTGTGCTTGAAAGTCTGTGAACTCTTTAGAATTTTCTATATTTCTGCATAAATGTGACCTAAAACATCATCAGATTTTCACTCAAGTCCTAAAAGTAGAAAAAGAGAAACCAGTTAAACAAATGGGACAACAATATTGTACTTGGTCATTTATTTATTGAGGAAAATGATCGAATATTGCATATTTGTGAGTGGCAAAAGTATGTGAACCTCATGGATTAGCAGTTAGTTTGAAGATGAAATTTGAGCCCGGTGGGATGCCAATCAGGTGTGAGTGGGCAAAGTCTGCTCTTCACAACACATGTTTGTGGAAGTGTATCATGGCACGAACAAAGGAGATTTCTGAGGACCTCACAAAAAGAGTTGTTGATGCTCATCAGGCTGGAAAAGGTTACCAAACCATCTCTAAAGTGTTTGGACTCCACCAATCCACAGTCAGACAGTTTGTGTACAAATGGAGGAAATTCAAGACCATTGTTAGCCTCCCCAGGATTAGTGGACCAACAAAGATTACGCCAAGAGCAAGGCACACGTGTAGTAGTCAGTGAGGTCACAAAGGACCCCAGGGTAACTTCTATAACTGAAGGCCTCTCTCACATTGGCTAATGTTCATGTTCATGAGTCCACCATCAGGAGAACACTGAACAACAATGGTGTGCATGGCAGGGTTGCAAGGAGAAAGCCACTGCTCTCCAAAAAACATTGCTTCTCGTCTGCAGTTTGCTGAAGATCATGCGGACAAACAAGAAGGCCATTGGAAGAACGTTTTGTGGATGGATGAGACCAAAATAGAACTTTTTGGTTTAAATGAAAAGCGTTACGTTTGGAGAAAGGAAAACACTGCATTCCAGCATAAGAACCTCATCCCATATGTGAAACATGGTGGTGGGAGTATCATGGTCTGGGCCTGTTTTGCTGCATCTGGGCCAGGACGGCTTGCCTTCATTGATGGAACAATAAATTCTGAATTATATCAGAGAATTCTAAAGGAAAATGTCAGGACATCGGTCCATGAACTGAATCTCAAGAAAAGATGGGTCATGAAGCAAGACAACGACCCTAAGCACACAAGTCGTTCTACCAAAGAATGGTTACAGAAGAATAAAGTTAATGTTTTGGAAAGGTCAAGTCAAAGTTCTGACCTTAATCCAATCGAAATGTTGTGGAAGGACCAGCAGCTAATGTGAGGAAACCCACCAACATCCCAGAGTTGAAGCTGTTCTGTATGGAGGAATGGGCTAAAATTCCTCCAAGCCAGTGTGCAGGAATGAGCAAAAGTTACCGGAAACGTTTAGTAAGGGGGGTCACACCAGATACTAAAGCAAAGGTTCCCATACTTTTGCCACTCACAAATATGTAATATTCGATCATTTTCTTCAATAAATAAATGAGCAAGTATAATATTTTTGTCTCATTTGTTTAACTGGTTTCTCTTTATCTACTTTAAGGACTTGAGTGAAAATCTGATGATGTTTTAGGTCACATTTCTACAGAAATATAGAAAATTCTAAAGAGTTCACAGACTTTCAAGCACAACTGTAGATTATGAGAAGGTTTGAAGCTTTAACCCTGTGGTTCTGATTTTAAACTCTACTTTCAGACTTCAAGGTCTAAACTAAATTAAAGTGATGATGACTGTGCAGCCTGGTCAATTACCCAGAATCCTGTGCGTGAGCACCAGCAGACTCTGCTCAGATCATGTTATGAACATCTCAAACTGTTTGTTTTTGTGGTGTTGCAAGTGCAAACCTGACAGTGCAGTGTGTCTCATAAGGCGTCACATTTCGAATGAACTATTTTTTGTGGTGAACATTGTGATCTTGTAAAATATGTGAGACCACTTCCTCTAAGGCTGCCTCGCCCACTGGTACATCTTTAAAAAAAAGAGTGTCAAATTGTGAAATGCCTATCACGTTTAAGTGGACTTCATCTTTGGTAGTCTCACTGCTACTACATTTTGGTGCCTGTATGTGAAAGTCAGGGTTCTACCGCTAACTTAAGTTTAGATTCCTCTTTTATGGTTTCCATGTGTGGATCAGTTTTCTGCCACATGCATTGTTTTTTGTGGGTGGTTCCCCAAGGGTTGGGGCCACCTGCCAATAAGCATCAGGAGACGCCTCCCCCATTTAAAACAGAGGGCCTTCCATGAACTTGAACCACAGGCAGAGGCAGAGGAACCCCGGCTGAGATATGACAAGCGTCTCTTATATTCTCAGATGTTACAGACGTAGGCGGCCATCACCCACCCTGTGACATCTCTCAAGTCTGCAGCTTGTCTGAAAGGCAGTTGAAGTTGCATCCGATTTGCGCGTGGCAATCTTGTGAGACTTTGAAAGTTTAAACACCTTGCTTCAGACGCTTATTATTTCAAGGTCTCAAGTAACTGAAATCGCTGGCTGAACCTAAATGTAAAACTACTATAAGTAAGGTGTAAGTCCGAGCCCTCTTAGCAATCTCTGACTCTAAGTTTAGATTCCTCTTTTATGTGTTTTCCATTCATTTTTAATTCTTTAATTATTATTGCTATTTGTGTTTATTCTTCATAGAATTATATATTTTTTGCCAATTTTGATAATTGGTTTCTATTTGTGGATCAGTTTTCTGCCACATGCTTTGTGTTGCTGGGTTGTTCCCCAAGGGGCGGAGCCAATGCTGGATTAACCATATAAGCAGCAAAGTAAGCACATGCTTAGGGCATCAAGGGTAAAGGGGGCACCAAAAAAATTTTCATGGCCACATTTATCATATAAATTATTAAATTAATTAAATTTATAGGCATTTTCAAAATTTAATGAAAAATGAATAACGCCTTCCTGTACCTTCCTATGCCGTCACTGTTCGTAGATGGCGTCTTGCACAGTGCGTTCTGCATACTGGTGCCATCTACAATGGGGAATTCCCATTTCATGGTGATTCCCTTAAACGCCATGTTATGTCAAAATATTGTGAAAATAATTAGATTCACAACAATATGTTTTTATATTTTTAAATAATAGTTAATAGTTGATTAAAAATTATTATCATGTCATTGTGTTTCGTGAATTATCTGTTATTTAACTTAAAATAAATTTCTAGTGCGTAGACAGCGTTATTTTCTGTTTTAAGCAAAAACAAAAAATCGTCTCAGTTTGAGGAAAAAATATTCTGGTAAGTCTATTTAATTCTATTCTTGGATATTTTTAAATTCATTTACATTATGTGAAAGTGAAAATCGTACAGCTGATTACTATTGGATAAAATTGTTTATAACTTTTTTACTAATAAATATTTATCAACAAAATTTTCACAAAATATTCTTCAAATCTTGTACTAAGAGTATGTGTAAATAGATTTGCTAAACTGACACAAAAGCCATAAATAAATTGAATAATCAAAATGGTAAAACTACGGTTTTCATGTCAAAAGGAAAACCACACATTTCAAAAAAACCTTTAAAATCGACCCCAAACGTTAAAATTTGTAAAATTTCAGATGCCATTTTCTCTTCAAGTAATGATAAAAACGAAATCAGATCTTTATCGAAAAGAAGTGCCGCACAAAATAAATTTTTAAATCAATTTTGGGGTTAAAGTCAATTTATACAGGTATTGGCAGGAGATTGGATAATTTGTAGTCTTTAGAATAATGGCAGATAAAATTAATATTTGTACCCATTTAAGCTGGATGCCTTATCTCTATTATGTATAGAAGCAGATGTGTTACGTAAGATTGATTATGAAGATCTAATCAAAGAGTTAAAAAAAAATGTAGGAGAAAATTATTAAGATTAAAATAAAATGAAGCATACAAAAATAAATATTATTTTCCTTCTTACTATAAGTATGTTTTGTTTAATTTCGAATTTTAGATAATAAAATAAAGTTTTATTTTCTAGTTTGTTATTGTTTTACTATTTTGAATTACTAGTGTAAGGGGGCACCAAAATTTCTTAGTGCTTAGGGCATCTAAGGGTCTTAATCCGGCCCAGGGTGGGGCCACCTGCCAATAAGCACCAGGAGATGCCTCCCCCGATTTAAAACAGAGAGCCTTCCATGAACTTGAACCACAGGCAGAGGTGGAGGAACCTCAGCTGAGATATGAGATGCGCCTCTTATATTCTCAGATGTTACAGACATAGGCGGCCATCACCCACCCAATGACATCTCTCAGCTCTGAAAGGTAGTTGAAGTTGCATCTGACTTGCACGTGGCATCTTGTGAGACTTTGAAAGTTTCAACTCAACTAACTGAAATCGGTGGCTGAACCACATGTCAAACTGCCATAAGCAAATATTCAAGTGTAAGTCTCTACAGTGCATTCGGAAAGTATTCACAGCGCATCACTTTTTCCACATTTTGTTATGTCACAGCCTTATTCCAAAATGGATTAAATTCATTTTTTTCCTCAGAATTCTACACACAACACCCCATAATGACAACGTGAAAAAAGTTTACTTGTGGTTTTTGCAAATTTATTAAAAATAAAAAAACTGAGAAATCACATGTACATAAGTATTCACAGCCTTTGCTCAATACTTTGTCGATACACTTTTGGCAGCAATTCCAGCCTCAAGTCTTTTTGAATATGATGCCACAAGCTTGGCACACCTATCCTTGGCCAGTTTCGCCCATTCCTCTTTGCAGCACCTCTCAAGCTCCATCAGGTTGGATGGGAAGCGTCGGTGCACAGCCATTTTAAGATCTCTCCAGAGATGTTCAATCGGATTCAAGTCTGGGCTCTGGCTGGGCCACTCAAGGACATCCACAGAGTTGTCCTGAAGCCACTCCTTAGATATCCTGGCTGTGTGCTTAGGGTCATTGGTCTGCTGAAAGATGAACCGTCGCCCCAGTCTGAGGTCAAGAGCGCTCTGGAGCAGGTTTTCATCCAGGATGTCTCTGTACATTGCTGCAGTCATGTTTCCCTTTATCCTGACTAGTCTCCCAGTTCCTGTCGCTGAAAAACATCCCCATAGCATGATGCTGCCACCAACATGCTTCACTGTAGGTATGGTATTGGCCTGGTGATGAGCGGTGCCTGGTTTCCTCCAAATGTGACGCCTGGCATTCACACCAAAGAGTTCAATCTTTGTCTCATCAGACCAGAGAATTTTGTTTCTCATGATCTGAGAGTCCTTCAGGTGCCTTTTTGGCAAACTCCAGGCGGGCTGCCATGTGCCTTTTACTAATGAGTGTCTTCCGTCTGGCCATTCTACCATACAGGCCTGATTGGTGGATTTCTGCAGAGATGGTTGTCCTTTTGGAAGGTTCTACTCTCTCCACAGAGGACCTCTGGAGCTCTGACAGAGTGACCATCAGGTTCTTGGTCACCTCCATGACTAAGGTCCTTCTCCCCCGATCGCTCAGTTTAGATGGCCGGCCAGCTCTAGGAAGAGTCCTGGTGGTTTCGAACTTCTTCCACTTATGGATGATGGAGGCCACTGTGCTCATTGGGACCTTCAAAGCAGCAGAACTTTTTCTGTAACCTTCCCCAGATTTGTGCCTCGAGACAATCCTGTCTCGGAGGTCTACAGACAATTCCTTTGACTTCATGCTTGGTTTGTGCTCTGACATGAACTGTCAACTGTGGGACCTTCTATAGACAGGTGTGTGCCTTTCAAATCATGTCCAGTCAACTGAATTTACCACAGGTGGACTCCAATGAAGCTGCTTAAACATCTCAAGGATGATCAGGGGACACAGGATGCACCTGAGCTCAATTTGGAGCTTCATGGCAAAGGCTGTGAATACTTATGTACATGTGCATTCTCAGTTTTTTATTTTTAATAAATTTGCAAAAACCTCAAGTAAACTTTTTTCACGTTGTCATTATGGGATGTTGTGTGTAGAATTCTGAGGAAAAAAATGAATGTAATCCATTTTGGAATAAGGCTGTAACATAACAAAATGTGGAAAAAGTGATGCGCTGCGAATGCTTTCCGAATGCACTGTAGAGACTTACACTTGAATATTTGCTTATGGCAGTTTGACATGTTGGTTCAGCCAGTGATTTTAGTTAGTTGAGTTGAAACTTTCAAATTCTCACAAGAGTGCCACATGCAAGTCAGATGCAACTTCAACTGCCTTTCAGAGCTGAGAGATGTCACAGGGTGGGTGATGGCCGCCTATGTCTGTAACATCTGAGAATATAAGAGGCGCATCTCATATCTCAGCTGGGGTTCCTCCACCTCTGCCTGTGGTTCAAGTTCATGGAAGGCTCTCTGTTTTAAATCGGGGGAGGCATCTCCTGGTGCTTATTGGCAGGTGGCCCGCCCTGGGCCGGATTAAGACCCTTAGATGCCCTAAGCACTTTCATGTTGTCATTATGGGGTGTTGAGTGTAGAATTCTGAGGAAAAAAATGAATTTAATCCATTTTGACTGTAAGTCTGGACGTTTTGGAGTTTAGAGAGGTACATTTCACTGGCAATTCCTGGTGAAAAATCGTAGGTTCAATACACAAAGCGTCAAAATTCTACAAAATCATTTTTTCAGTAAAAATTGTTATCTTGATAATATTAAGTGGGTGAGTTTCACATAAAATGTGAGACCATTTCCTCTCAGGCCATCTCTTTAATGAATTCAGCGTGATGTTGTGAACGTTTCTCTGGCAGGACAAACACCTCCTTTTCTTCACTGCTCTATTTCAGTTACTGCCATTCACTTTGTTCCTATTTAGATGTCAGTAGTTGCCTTTCATTTTTTGCAAGTTGCCTACTAAATTTTTAACTAAACATGATAGGAGATCAGATTACAGAAGATACAGTAAATTAAGCTAGCATTTACACCAAATGAATATGTCAGACGAATACTCACCAAGAAAATAATTCACAAAGCTTACTTATGCACTCTGTAAAAAACACAAGGAATGGTTACGAAATCCAATAGGCAAATACGAATATGGATGATAATTTAAAAAGATTACAATATGCAAGCTTTCGAGGCCCCTTCTTCAGGCGAGATGTAACTACAGAAGGGACCATTGTGGCCTCAAAAACTTACATATTGTAATCTTTTTAGTTAGCCAATAAAAGGGGTCATATTTACTTGACTTCTCACTACATCCATAATGGCTAACACAGTACAACACCCTAGTACTACAGAAGATAATTTAAAAAACACAGTTTGACAGAATACTGTGCCCTCCAAATGTCTGGGACAAAGTCACATTTGTTCCTTGATCTCCTCTTCTGCTCCACAGTTTAAACTTACAAATCGAACAGATTCAGACATCGTGATTCAAGTGCACATGGCAGACTTTTACTGAAGGGGATTTGCAGACATTTCGGTCACACAACACTTTTTCTACACAGCCCCCCCATTTCAGGGCACCATAATGTTTGGGACAATTGGTGTCACAGGTGTTTGTGATTCCTCAGGTGGGTTTCATGGCTACATAAGATACCTCAGCCTGCTTCTGCCCTTTGGAGTCTGAAGTTGCCGTTGTTCAACATGAGGACAAGAGCTGTGCCAATGAAAGTCAAAGAAGACATTATGAGGCATCACCATCAGAGACATCATTTAAAACCTTAGGATGACCAAAATCAACTGTCTGAAATATCATGAAGAAGAAAGAACACACTGGTGGGCTCAGTAATCACAAAGGGACTGGTAGGCCAAGGAAGACCTCCACTCCTGAGGACAGAAGAATCTTAAACTATGGTCAAAGTAAACATCTGACAGATCAGAAGGAGTCTTCAGGGGGCAAATGTGTGTGTGTCAGAGAAGACTATCAGCAGAAGACTTCATGAACACAAACACAGAGGCCACACTGCAAGATGGAAACCACAAAAACAGGATGGCCAGATCAGTTTGTGAAAAAGGACTTCAAAGAGCCTGCAGAATTCTGGGTAAAGGTCTTGTGGACAGACGAGACAAAGATGAACCCGCAGCAGTGTGATGGCAAAAGCAAAGTGTGGAGATGACAAGAAACTGCCCAAGAGCCAAAGCAGACCACCTCATCTGTTAAACATGGTGGTGCTGGGGGTGTTATGACTTGGTCATGTATGGCTGCCACAGGATGTGGCACCTTCATTGATGATGGAGCTGCTGACGGCAGAGGCACAATGAATTCTGAAATGTGTAGAAACATCTGATCTGCTCAAGTTCCAGTAAATATTCTAAACTCATTGGATTGCACTTCATCCTACAACAAGATAATGAGCCAAACATACTACTGAAGCAGCACAATTCTTGAATGGCCAAGCCCATCGTCCATTTTAAATCCAATTGAGCAGGGCTTCCATGTGCTGAAGAGGAAACTTAAGGGGACAAGCCCCTCAAAACAAGCAGGAGCTGAAGATGGCTGCATTAGAGGCTTGGCAGAGCATCACCAGAGAAGACCCTCAGCACCTGATGATGTCTATGAATCACAG
Source organism: Polypterus senegalus (assembly GCF_016835505.1). Taxonomy (NCBI): domain Eukaryota; kingdom Metazoa; phylum Chordata; class Cladistia; order Polypteriformes; family Polypteridae; genus Polypterus; species Polypterus senegalus. The sequence continues at coordinate 169,801,480 of NC_053163.1, forward strand.
ACTTCAAAGCAGTCATTGCATGTGAGGGATATGCATGGCTTGGGCATGCATGGCTGCCACAGGTCCTGGCACACCTTTCTTCATTGGTGATGGAACTGCTGATGGCAGTGAGACAATGAATTCTGAGGTGTGTAGAAACACAAATTCAAATATAGAGACATATATTTAGATCACCTTGAAGGTGAACCCCATATAACTGGGTGGATAAAAAAGGCAAAAGACAACAAAAGAAAACATAGTGATTATTGCCAAAGAGTGACGTTTTCTGTTGACTGACTGATTGATGTGGTGGTGGTGCCAGAAGTGCCATCAAAGCTCCTCAAACCATTGATCTTCAGGTCTGAAGACAAAAGACAGGAGAGACAGTAGGTAACAGCGTCAACCCATGGCATGGGATGGAATTACCAATAGAAGAAGCCTTGAAGTTGTCTCCCAGTCCCACCTGTGTGACAAGGATTTGCCCCACTGAAGGCTTATGGATGAGGCCTCAGTCTCGGTTGCACCTCAGAAAGTATCAGAATCTAACGAAGCTCTGGATTCCATGAGCTATAGGGAGATCATCCAGGACCTGGTGGCTTTCCCCCATACTCTCATCAGGCTTTTGGAAGCAGTTGACAGCCCCTATATACCAATTTTCTCCTCCAAATACAGCTTTAATCACTCTTCCGAAATAGGATAGGGACCCCACTGACTGTTCAAACTCGTATACTGAGGACTTGTGAGACTCATGGCTCAGATCACTGCAGGGCCTCTGTCTCTTTTAATGAAACATGCCTACGTTAGTCAGTGCTGAACTGGTGGTCGGTCTGTCAGGTTTCTTTCTACTACAAGCTGACCAATCACCTGATCCTTCACTTTAATTAGGTATGTGCTATTGTGCAGGAATGGGGCCTAATTAACAGGATAACAAAAAAATTTATTCCTTAGAGTTAGAAGCTCTTGACATTAAATGCAAACACCATCCATTGTATTTATAGCTCTTGACTTTACACCACATGTAAATTCAGCCCCTGTTGTCCAGCAATTTGAAGAAAATGGTCATCCTGATTCTTGCAAGCTTGTATTAAGGTGCTTAAACTTGTTAATCTGAGGAAGGCTTACCCAGATACAAGCAACAGCTAAAAGACCACTTGAAAGAAGGAGATGCTGAAGCAGCACTACTGCACTGATCTCTGAGGCTTATCAGGCGGTTGTCTCACCCACACCCCCAAGAGGTCCATTGCTTGATATTGAATTTACTAGATGGAACAGATACGAGGGTGATGTATTTGCAAGGGACACAAAGTTCAAAGTGTCTGGTGGGGAATGTGGCCATCCACTGTGAAGCGAGCTGAGGACGAGAAGTTGCCATGGCCAGAAGTTTTGAGAATGACACAAATATTAATTTTCACAAAGTTTGCTGCCTCAGTTTTTATGTTGCCAATTTGCATTGACTCCAGAATGTTTTGAAGAGTGATCAGATGAATTGCAATGAATTGCAAAGTTCCTCTTTGCCATGAAAATGAACTTTAATCCCAAAAAACACATTTCCACTGTTGTTGTGAAGAAGACTTCAGGGAGTCCAAGAAGGTCCAGCAGCTGCCAGGAGCATCACGTGAAGCTGATCCAGCTGTGGGCCCCACCAGTGCAGAGTTTGCTCAGGAATGGCAGTAGGCAGGAGTGAGTGAGGCGAAGACTATTGGTTGATGGCCTGGTGGGTGTCAAGAAGGGCAGCAAAGAAGCCAAGAAAAACATCAGGGAGGGACAGACAGATATTCTGGGATTGGACTACTGGGGACTGCTGGGGTAAAGCCATTTTCTCTGCGGAATCCCCTTTCCGATTGTTTGGGGCATCAGGAAAAAAAGTAAAGGTGAGCAGTGCTACCATCAGCCCTGCGTCAGGCCAACAGTAAAGCATCCTGAGACCATTCATGTGTGGGATTGTTTCTCAGCCAAGGCAGTGGGCTCACTCAGAATTTGGCCTAAGAACGCAGCCATGAATTAAGAATGGGACCAAAACATCCTTCGAGAGCAACTTCTCCCAAACATCCAAGAACAGTTTGATGACCAACAAGTCCTTTTCCAGCATGACGGAGCACCGGGCCATACGGAAAAAGTGATAACAAAGTGGCTTGGGGAACAAAATATCGAAATTTGGGGTCAATGGCCATGAAACTCCCCAGAACTTTAATCCCATTTGAGAACTTGTGGTCAATCCTCAAGAGGTGGATGTACAAACAAAACTCGACCAATTCTGACAAACTCCAAACTTTGATTATGCAAGAATGGGCTGCCATCAGTCAGGATTGGGTCCAGAAGTTGATTGACAGACAGGGCAAAACTGCAGGGGTCTTGAAAAAGAAAGAAGGGCCAACACTGCAAATATTGACTCTTTGCAGAATCTTCATGTCATTGTCAATAAAAGCTTTTGAAACTTCTGAACTGCTTGTAATTCTACTTTAGTATCCCATAAAAACATCTGACAAGAAGATCTAAAAACACTGAAGCAGCAAACTTTATGAAAACCAACACTTGGGTCCTTCTCAAAACTTTTGGCCACGACTGTAGGTTCGGTGGTCAATGGAAAAATACCACCACCTACTCAAAGCATCATGATGCACCAACATTGATGGACTGAAAGCCAGAAGTCTATGTGACCATCATCATCAGCTCCTTCCATGAAAAGCCCTAAATACAGCAAGGGGAGTGTGCTAAAAGTCTAGACGTGACGTCAGTGTCTCTGTTTACTATCTACATGTGACAGAAAGCCTCTATGCAGATCCTACGGGATGAATGCTTGATGTGGTGAAGCAAAATGCCGACATACAGATGCATTCGTCTTCAAGCGTCGCATATTCCAGATCGTAATGGCACGATACATTTTAAAAGTCTCACATACCATCTTTTGTGCCATCTTTTTTTTTTTGCAACTTAACAACAGCAACATAATGTATAGCGCTGTATTTGAGCCACTGAGAAAAAAATAAAGGACACGGTGAAAATGTGTATTTTGTGATTAAAGTGGAAATTTCGGAAATTTCGGCTTTAATCTCGAAATGTCCACTTTAACCTCGTAGTTTACTTTATCATTAATGCAGACCATCGTAAGCGTCATCCCAATTTTTAATCGCTACGAGCTTCTTGGACCTGACAGCAGTGACAAGCAGCAATAGATCACCACACAGAACACATGACATGTATGATAGTCCAACTCTCTGCACATTTAGAATCTTTAGATTTGTACTTGATATCACTTTCATGATGAAATGCATTAAAGTGTGTATGTTACATTTTACATATAATTTTGTTTAAATAATGAATACTGTTAATAATTACACACATGGGGAGGACAAACACACACATGGGGTGACACGTTGGTGGAGTGATAGCACTGCTGTTTCGCAGGGAGTTAAGTTGCTGGTATTTCCAGCTTGTATTCCACACTGTGCTCCGGTTTCCTTCCAAAGATATGCAGATTTTGGGATTTGGTGCCGCTAAAATGACGCCAGTGTATGTGAATGCTTGTATTCACCTTGCAATGAGCTGAGGCCTCGTCAAAGGACTGTTTGTCACTCATGCCCAATGCTTGCCGGAATGGACACATCCCTGGATTGATGGATTTAATCAATAAACATAATTTTCAGAGATATTGCGGTAAGGTGTCATCATGACTTAATAGGTGTTCTAGGCAATTCACAACACAGAGAAGCTGAACATTTCTCACCGTATAATATCTTGCACTGCCACCTGCTAGATTACTCCAGATTTACGTAAAGTACACGCGTAAGTATTACAACACTTAGCAGGGAGCGTCGCTTCAGCATGCGTCGCGTTGCGTGAAGTATAACTCCGGCCTTAGGGTGGAGATGCGGGTTTCATTATTGGGGTCCCTTTTACAGCAGCAGTTACGAGAGGTCTACTTCTGACTGGACTGAGGGTCCCATCCACAATATGAGACGGGTATCCTCTATCAATGAAGAAACTCCTCATTCAGTTACTTCATTACAGAAGATAATCCTCACTGCAGAGGTGACACAGTTTAAAGAATTGTATAAGAGACTGAGAGAGTTTTGGACTCCATCCCTAACCCTAAACCTAACCCTGATGCCACACCAATTACATCTGAACAACCCTTTAATTTGACATGTTTTTGTGAAAATGATGGCATATACTCATCTTTTCAAAGATTATTTAATTAAAACTTTACTGACATAAAAGTCTTTTTTTTTTGCTGGCACTGTAGTTCATGTCCAGTAGATAAAAGCAATGAGCTTCTGTCTGAATTCACTAGCAGTTCCGCTTTGAGAACACATAAAAAGATGATGAGAGCTGATATGATTAACCACAGACAGGCAGAGAGCGAGACCCTCGAAACATCGGTAAGAGATGAAAAAAATATTACTGTTATTATAGTGTATGTGATAGGGGTGATACAGGTTTCTGTGTTCTTTCTCAGTTCTGAATTATAAAATAGAAAGGTACACTGTAATCTGCTAATGAAAAAACATTCAAAAGACAGGGAAAGAACCACCAAAAAGCCCACGGGACTGAAAGACGCCTGCTATAAAGCAGCAGTTGAGTGGCTCTGTCATTTGAAACACACTTTAGATGGACCAGTAGATGAAAAAAATCATCTAACTGAAAGGTAATGGCCTGCTTCTAATAAGCACTGGCCAAACAGAAAAATTAGGTAGAAAATTCTATTTAAAATTAAATGCTGATAGAACATTAAGAGCTACATCAATGTACCAGCTGTGCAACCCGTTTAAGAGGGGCTGAAATCTAAGTAATTGAAATAGAGCTCAGCATCTAATGGAATGTATTTTGTAGTTAATGCAGTAATTAAATGCAATGCATTTGTCATTCCAACATATGGTACATCACAACCCTTTTTAGTAATAAAATGCATTACTACAAAGTTTGTGATGTGCCATCTGTGGGAATGACAAATGCAATGCATATGTCTTTGTTTTATGCCATTTATTATGCAATTCATAAAAGCAGTGTGATGCATCATCTGTTGGAATGAGAAATGCAATGCATATGTGTCTGTTATGTTCAATTTGTTATGAGATCCATAAAAGCAGTGCTAATGTTTGTGATGTGCCAATGTCAATGGCACTGTCAATTTATATAGCACATTTTAAACAACATAGGAATGCTCTGGCCAAAGTGCTTTACAATTAAAGAAGAAAAAAAAAAATAAAATTAACATAAATAACATAAATAGAAATAAATAACATAAATAGAAATAAAATAAATGAACATAAATAAAGTAAATAATAAATAGAAGTAAGATTACCTGGTCACAATGAGGAAACCATCAGTATTACTGAAGGTCTTAGAAAGCATGTGAATAGAAATGAGTCTTTAATCTCGTTTTGAATTGTAGACGACTCCTTTATGTGACGAGGTAAAGAGTTCCACAGATGAGGTGTCACAGCTGTCCCCCTTAGTGTTACACTCGGTACGAGGGACAACAAGAGACAACAGACCAGAAGATCTAAGCCCTCCAGATGGCTGGTGTAAAGCACAGATAAACAGGCAGCAGCGAGCCCATGTAAAGATTTAAAAACTAGCAACAAGATTTTAAAATCAATTTGAAAACTGACAGCCAGCCAGTGTAAAGAAGCTAATATTGGAGAAACAGAATCAGACTTTCTTGCCCCAACCAGAAACTGTAACATGCGTATCAGGGATTTGTTAATCCCAGAATACAGCGAGTTGCAGTAATCGAGGCGAGAAAAGATAAAAGCTTGAGTAGCTTTCTCAAGAACCCTAGAAGATAAAAAAGGCTTGATCTCACCTAAAAGACGAAGCTGCAAAAAGCAGCTCTTGACTGCAGAATTAACCTGTTTCTCAAAAGAGAGGTTACTGTCAAAAATAACACCAAGCTTGCGGACTTGAGGTTTGCAAAAGACAGAGAAAGAGCCATTTGTTGGAATGACAAATGCAATGCATGTGTGTTATATGCAATTTGTTATGAGATCCATAAAAGCAGTGTTAATACCTGTGATACGCCTTCTGTTGAAATGACAAATGCAACACATTTTATCACTATGAACAGTCAGAAGGGATCCTACTCCGTTGGGCCCTTAACCTGAAAATTGCACCAGTTGTGCTATACAATGGCTAACCATGAACTCTGACCTTCCAAGGTCTTGAGAAAAGACAGTTTCCCCACGAGGATTAATAAATTATATCAAATAAAAAAAAAAAAGGTTTGTGCTGTGCTGTCGGTTGCAATGACAAATGTAATGCTTATTCCTCTGTTATGTGCCATTTGGTAAAGGATTCATAAAAGCAGTGATGCTCCATCTGTTGGAATGACATAAACATACCAATGCAGATAAACAGACACACAGACTCTTATACTTTCATTAAGGCAGATTAGGATTTTAGTCAGTATGATACGAGAACATTAAAGTAAATTTAATTACATCATTCATGAAAATAAAACAGAGCATAATAACCAGCACAGATGTTAGAAGTGTTCAACACCAGTCCTTGGGGACCCCTGTGGCTGCAGGTCTTTATTCCAACCAGGTTCACAGCCTTTGCAAAGAGCATCATATAGCGGGTTTTGGATGCAGTTGATCAGCAGATAAGGAAAGAAAGAACAAGCAGTGCCAGAGAGTTGAAAGGCAGCTCTTTATAACCTTGTTGATTTTCAGAAAGCGTTTGATAAACACCCACCATGCCACCCTTTGGCACATCCTGAGGGCATATGAATGTCTGCGTTCATTTTATTTATGCTTCTTTTGTCAATATGTCTTATGTGCCTTGTGTTTTGTGAGTGGTCCCCCAAGAGGCGGTCCCACCTGTCCATTACTGCCAGTGGCTCTCCTCGGCACTATAAAGGTGAGGGTTTCACACAGTTCTGGCAGTTCATCTCCAGTGTGTTAGGGAGTGGTGAGCTCTTGTAGTTTATTTCCTACGTTTCTGGTTTTTGACCTTGGGTTTGCGCTGTGGACTTGCTCGCCTTCAACTGCTTTGGTCTTTCAGGTAATTCCTTTCTGCCATTTGTGCTCTACAGTGCTTTGTGTATTTTAGAACATTATTGTGCAGAATAAATCCTTTTACTTTATAAAGATTCTGTATTGACCTGTTATTAGCCAGGGTTTTGATGGTCAAATCTGGAAGTGCTTGGGACTTCTAGCTCATGACAATAACTTTCTCTATTGTTGATTTATTGAATATTCCATTACACCAGTGTACGATTTTCAAAAAAAAAAAATTGAAATTTAACAAAAAACAGGAACAAAAACAAGAAGTAAAACAAAGAGAAAGAAAGAAAAACCAAGGCAGACAAACTCAGCCTGAAAACCAATAATTCAAATCCTTTAAGAAAGAGAAAGTTCATAAACCAGAATGGTAAAAAGAGCAAATAGACAGCAAAATCCACAAATGTAAGAGAGAACAGTTGTTATGCTATGCAGGGTGAGATTGTGTTGCCCTTTGTGTGTTCGTCTGTAAATTGGATTGATAGAAATGCTTTTGTCTTTCTTTTTTTTTTTTGTATTTTATTATTCCTTAATGAGTGTTTTGTTCTTGAATGCTTGTGTATTTAATGTGTATTTCCATTTACTTGAAATTCATTACGCTCCTTGTCCCTTGTGTTATGAGCCCAGGGGGGTTAGCACACCTAACTCTATAAACTCCAGTTATAAAACCCAGTTTTCCACAACCTTTTTGAAGATATAATAGTGAAGGAATTTTAAACACTGTCAAGTTCTGTCATGTAAATTTATATTTTTAATATAGTTCTTATCTTTTGCAGGTCTGCTGACAAAAATGGGGATTGTCCTTGTTCTTTACCTTTTGGTTTCAGTGGAACTCATCTCAGCTTCAAGTGAGCAACAAGGTTATTATAGTTTTGCCTTTTTATATTTTTTTCTGACTTTACTTCGGAAATTCAGTTTAGTTTTAGTTTTCCTTCATCATGTATTTTTAGTCTTAATTTAGCTTTTTATTTCACAAAGACATTTCTATTTTATTTTTATATCTATTAGTTTCAGTTTTAGTTTTAGTAATTATACTATGGTTAAAGAGCTACTATGGAGTTTAGTTTTGTGTACGCTTAATGGATTTGGATATGTCTGTGACGCTTATTCCACTACATGGTTTACTATCTGGTTTTGTTTTTGTCTGATAAACAATTTTTTTAAATATATTTTTTGTCATTTATGCTGAAGAAATATGTGCTTCCTGTTGGCACTTTTTATCTTTTCCTTTTATGGGCCAGAATGGGTTGATTTGTAATGAAATTTATGTGAGTTTTAAGGTTTAAGGGTTTTTATTTTACTGTAAATGTCTATACCACAAAACATATCTCGGTCCAAGACAATGTGCTTATAATGAATGCCTTCAATATTGCATTCAAAAATCTCCCATACTTGGCTTTATATTTTCTACCAGCCATATTGATCTTTGATTCCGTCTCAGGCACATACAATTTCTAGACAGAATTTTGCCTGAAAAGATATTAAAAATCAGAAAATAGATTCCACTGTGTTCTTACAGGTGTGATCATCAAAATCATGGGGGCTTAGGAAGAACAGGGCTCTTAGGCTTGAATGAGTTGTGCAGACCCCACCTGGATCTGCTGAGGGAAACAAAGAAGAACAAGCATTTAGTGTCAAGTTTAGGGGCAGTGAGACATGAATAGCCCAACATAAAGGACAGTAAACCCATAATGAGCAGAGTAAGAGTAGGTAATAGGTGTGTGGACGGGCACAAAATGAAAAAGACAGCATCTGAGATTAGGAGCAATATCTACATTATCTAAACCTGTTTATCCAGAGCAGGATGACAGTAAACCTGGAGCCTACCCCAGCAGGTTTTGATGCAAGGCAGGAAAAATCCCTGGTATGCAATATGTATGATATGGCTTTAGACTGATAAGGCCCTAAGCTATTTGAGACGCAACAATAATGCTGTAGTATATTTAAGTATATATGACAATTGCTCACTCAGACTATCTAACCTATAGCTTGTGTAGCTTATACGAAAATCCTGCACTGGTTAAGAAAAAACTTGAAAATGCAAAAATTGAAAATGGAGACAAATATTTTGAAGCATAATTCTGCTACTGGATTATTTTCACAATATCAGGTATTTTGAGCTGTGAATACAAACTAAAAAAAGATAAGTTAATAAATATAGAATAAATGCAAAAACACATTAGTAGGTTTAGTTTTTCATCAGTTGGCAGACTCTCTTCACTTACCTACCTACCTCTAGTTCAGTAGAGACGTTGCCAACTCAGGAATTTTACAATGTTGTATCGCTTCCTTGTTAAACGACTTTTTTAAAGCAAAAGTGATTGGTCAGCAAAAATAGCTGATCTTGTATGATGTCCGTCAGTCTCTCCATCAGCGCCGTTTTATTTTCGGAAAGGATTTCTCCTGTTTGAAGTGACAGGTGAATTATTGTCAACAGAAAGCAGGCACCTGAGAAATAAACTGAAATGTTATTCCCTCGTGATTGTTCTGTCCATATGGTAAAGGTTTTGTTGACCACCACATTCTGATTTCAGGCATTTGAAGTACATCTTGATATACAAGAAGCGCAAAGAAAGGCGGCACAGTAAATCACTTTCTGTTTCACACGCTTTATGCGCCCGTGTTCAGCTCGCTCTGTCACCACAAATGCTGTGTGAACAGCTGCCCTCCGTTACCAGCCGCCGTTCACTGGATGAGTATGTGCAGGCGGCTCGTGGTGGATGACTTTGTGTTTTAGAGTTAAAAGTTATAAGGGTTAAAGACTAACGGCAAGAATTTATTCTGAAAACTAAAAATATTTTTTGTATATTATTATTTTATTTCAGTTAGTCTTTCCAGCTACCTTAATAGTTTTGTTTTAGTTTTTCTTTTTGGTTCTGTTAATTATTTTATTTCAGTTTATGAAAAAAAATTTTAATAATAGTTTCAGTTTTGATTTTAGTATTTTTTTAACTACTAGGGGCTTCGCTCGCCAACCCCAGTTTTTGGTTTTCTGGATACACACTTTTAAAACATTTTTTTTCTTTGAATTGTTGCTATGTCATTAGTTTCATTTTAAATTCAGAACTTCTGTAAAATCAATTTTTGGAATCTTTCGACTCCCAATGTGCTGAATCTTTTTAATGAGCTCCGTGAGACGTGTTTAATGACTTTGTACCCTAATTCAGGATGGGTTTCTCTGTTTGGAATTTCAGCGCAGACAAAACGATCTTCATCATCAGCAGTTAATCATTTTTTTTGCAAAGTAACCAATAAATGCATGTGAGGTAAACCCCATTTTTGAAATTCTCTTGACTTAAACTTCAAAGCCTTACGATATTTCCATACTTCTGACATATCACCTGTGTCCGTATATTCGATCTCTATTCGCCTTTTGTTATTTCTCGGGTAATAATTTCTGCAATGCGATGTTTACTTTCTTTTGTTGACACTGCCATTTTTTTCTGCTTTCATATTCTGTATCTCGCTCTGCTTGTGTTTCTACGAGTCTTTTGAATTCCATTTTTCATCATCTCTAACCTGCTCTGCATGTTGTTACATATGCATTATTTTCACTTTTACTTTAAAAACTTTTGTAAAAACAATGCTTGTCCTTTATTTATTATTTATTTACATCTCTTTCTCGCCAGACGTATAATGCTGCTTGCGTTGTGAAGGGGGGTGGCAGGCAGATGAATGCATGCTAAGGAGATGCCGTCGGATCATCTGCTGTCTTTTTGGTGCTGGTGAGCTGCCTGTTCTGATTCTCGCATGTCTTTGTTTTAAGAGTTGGGAGCACATGATGCTTGTCTGCCAAATGCAATCCAACAACTGCTAGGTTAGATGTCTGTGGACTAGTTTTAAATGATGGCTCACTCCCTTGTCTCGCGTCACTTTGTAAAAACAATACTTGTCCTTTTATTTCTGTCTCCCAGCGTGGTTAAATCTCGTTCTTGCAGGACGTATAACGCTGCTTGCGTTGTGAAGGGGGATTAGCTGCTGTCGTTTGTGCATTGAATGATGTGAAGGTGAAAAGACTTGGTTTTCTGCTCTTTGCCTTTTATTTCTGACCTCGCTTTATCCTGCTGTTTTTTCAGTTACACCTGGTCCTGATGATTAATTTCCTTTTGTTTGCGCTAATGCGATCTTTTATTCGTCGACGTTTTATTTATAATGTATTGTCCTTTATACGCTTTATATGCACTGAGACACCTGTATCTGTGTGTGCTGCTTCCCTTTACACTACTGATTTAGTTATTTATTTTTTTGCCCATTCTCTTTCATCTCGCGGTTCTTTTATTTGTCTTTCGTGATTTCAACGTGAAGATCACCTATCGTCTCCTAGTCATTCATTCCACAGGATTTTTTTTTTATAATTGAGAGATAATAACCTTGGTGAGCAACATTACATTCCATTTAATTACTGCATTCCAATAGATAATGAGATCATAACACAATGATATTCTCATCCATCCATCCATTTTCCAACCCGTTGAATCCGAACACAGGGTCACGGGGGTCTGCTGGAGCCAATCCCAGCCATCACAGGGCGCAAGGCAGGAACCAATCCCGGGCAGGGCGCCAACCCACCGCAGGACACACACACCCACACTCACACACCAAGCACACACTGCGGACAATTTAGAATCGCCAATCCACCTAACCTGCATGTCTTTGTAGCTGGCTAATGTAATGAGACCCTTAGCCTGGAGGTAGAGGTTGATGTATGGGGATTCTAAGCCCCTAAGAAGTGCTAAAGCTAGTGATGTCCCTGAATCAGAATGGATGAAAGTGTTACCTGATGACCCACAGTTTAACTCTGCAACATTTTTCATTCTATGAAACTCCCAAATTCCTCTAATTTATCATAAAAAGTCTTTATTTTTTTAATGATGCATATCGTGACAAATGAAAAGCCTAAATTAAAAAAAAAAATAAGTTTTGCAAAAAGGAGTAACTTTGAACCCTCGCACCCTATTAGAAGGTAAGCCACTACACTGTAAAAAAATGTCCGTAAATTTAACGGTAAAAACACCGTGAATGGTGAAAGTAAAATACCGTTTCAGAAAAAAATGAAAATTACCTTATATTCAACTGAAAATTACCTGTATATATTAAACAATACATTTCATTATTTTTTTCAGGAAAATTCTGTACAGTCGACATGTTTTTACCCTCAAAATATGCAGCATACCGTATACTGATATATTACGGTTATTTACCTTCAGTTGGAAATGATTGGTCACAGCGCAGGCTTGTACATGACGTGCAGGGTCAGTCGATGTGTTATAAATTCTAGTATCACTGTTATTTTTGTATATGACTCATTGTTTCAAAAATGTGATCTCTCTCTCTCTCTCTTTGATGAAGTAAAGAAATAAAAAACAAAAATTGTTCCAACTTTCAAACAGTTTAGTAAGTCTCAGAATGTAGCTATATGGTAGCCATACGTACAGTGGTGTGAAAAACTATTTGCCCCCTTCCTGATTTCTTATTCTTTTGCATGTTTGTCACACAAAATGTTTCTGATCATCAAACACATTTAACCATTAGTCAAATATAACACAAGTAAACACAAAATGCAGTTTTTAAATGATGGTTTTTATTTTTTAGGGAGAAAAAAAATCCAAACCTATATGGCCCTGTGTGAAAAAGTAATTGCCCCCTGAACCTAATAACTGGTTGGACCACCCTTAGCAGCAATACCTGCAATCAAGCATTTGCAATAACTTGCAATGAGTCTCTTACAGCGCTCTGGGGGAATTTTGGCCCACTCATCTTTGCAGAATTGTTGTAATTCAGCTTTATTTGAGGGTTTTCTAGCATGAACCGCCTTTTTAAGGTCATGCCATAGCATCTCAATTGGATTCAGGTCAGGACTTTGACTAGGCCACTCCAAAGTCTTCATTTTGTTTTTCTTTAGCCATTCAGAGGTGGATTTGCTGGTGTGTTTTGGGTCATTGTCCTGTTGCAGCACCCAAGATCGCTTCAGCTTGAGTTGACGAACAGATGGCCGGACATTCTCCTTCAGGATTTTTTGGTAGACAGTAGAATTCATGGTTCCATCTATCACAGCAAGCCTTCCAGGTCCTGAAGCAGCAAAACAAGCCCAGACCATCACACTACCACCACCATATTTTACTGTTGGTATGATGTTCTTTTTCTGAAATGCTGTGTTCCTTTTACGCCAGATGTAATGGGACATTTGCCTTCCAAAAGTTCAACTTTTGTCTCATCAGTCCACAAGGTATTATCCCAAAAGTCTTGGCAATCATTGAGATGTTTCTTAGCCAAATTGAGACAAGCCCTAATGTTCTTTTTGCTTAATAATGGTTTGCGTCTTGGAAATCTGCCATGCAGGCCGTTTTTGCCCAGTCTCTTTCTTATGGTGGAGTCGTGAACACTGACCTTAATGGAGGCAAGTGAGGCCTGCAGTTCTTTAGACGTTGTCCTGGGGTCTTTTGTGACCTCTCGGATGAGTCGTCGCTGCACTCTTGGGGTAATTTTGGTCGGCCGGCCACTCCTGGGAAGGTTCACCACTGTTCCATGTTTTTGCCATTTGTGGATAATGGCTCTCACTGTGGTTCGCTGGAGTCCCAAAGCTTTAGAAATGGCTTTATAACCTTTACCAGACTGATAGATCTCAATGACTTCTGTTCTCATTTGTTCCTGAATTTCTTTGGATCTTGGCATGATGTCTAGCTTTTGAGGTGCTTTTGGTCTACTTCTCTGTGTCAGGCAGCTCCTATTTAAGTGATTTCTTGATTGAAACAGTAATCAGGCCTGGGGGTGGCTACGGAAATTGAACTCAGGTGTGATACACCACAGTTAGGTTATTTTTGAACTAGGGGGCAATTACTTTTTCACACAGGGCCATGTAGGTTTGGATTTTTTCTCCCTAAATAATAAAACCATCATTTAAAAACTGCATTTTGCGTTTACTTGTGTTATATTTGACTAATGGTTAAATGTGTTTGATGATCAGAAACATTTCGTGTGATAAACATGCAAAAGAATAGGAAATCAGGAAGGGGGCAAATAGTTTTTCACACCACTGTACGTTTTCGATCTTTCTGTCTCAGTCCCCCTACATACAGTTAATGAGATTTTCAGAACAGTCCAATATATCAGTGAGGAGGAGCAAAATGATTCATGCAAGCCTGAACTGAGAGTGAGATTCAGAATTTAGCTTCCAGAAAAAAAAAAAGTGAAACAAAAGTTGTTCCACAGCCAGCAACCTTTGTACCAATGGCACACAATGAAAGGTGTTTAGTTCCTGTTTCGAAACATTTTCCTGTGTTATTTTTTGATTTGTCTATCCAAAATTTTTAATATATAGGTAAAGATCTCTAATGGAACAAACAAAAAAAAAAAATCACTGGATTAATTTCCTGTCACATGCAGGCATTTAACTCTTTCAGGGCTGATGTTGACTTTTGTCAAAAGGAGGAGTTGACCATGGTAATCAACTGTAAACTGTGAGAAAGCCAACCGTTATGTTCTAGCTGGACTCTCGTTGCTAGAAGGAAAGATAGCTTCATTGGTTTGACGAGGATTTCCTGCACTTGTGTAAGTAGTAAGGCACAAACAAGAGCAAAAATGGCACTGACATAATAGCGAGAGATCGACGCGAATGCGTAAAGCAAAATACCCTATGGACGACATTTGCCTGTTATCTCAGAACTGGACTATGACTTGTCAGACTCCGATTTTGATAAAAGTAATCAAAAACGAATGTGAGGTTCCAGCTTCAGCTGACTGGTCCCCAGCTAATCATGGCGCTGAACAGGTTGACGTAGCTGACATGCCTACAGCAATGTTCGCCAGGAGGACTGCCACTTAACAATGATAAGAAGTAGAAACCACATTGCAATGCATTGCAACCATGACCGCTGCTGCTGCTGCTACCCCAGCCACACGAAGACAGCCTGGCAGCAAGCCTGCCACACATTCTTGGCAAAGTGGCAGCCACAGCATGTAGCAACAGACATTTTATATTGATTTCTGTGTGAAACTATTGTTTTTCAGAAACTATGTTTTTTGGAAAGAATATTCAGCCTTAAAGAGTTAATTGAGCCATGAGAAATGATTGTCATTGTTCTGGTAGTAGGATGCCCACTTTGTGAATTATGCTCACTGTCTTGGCAACTGCAATCCTAAAGATACATCAGAAACTAAAAGCACCACAGTGCATGGAACGTGCATCTAATCCCCCATCCTTTGCAGGAATCAAGAAAAAGGAAAAGGTGGCTTCTTTTTTTTCTATCTCAAAAAAAACCTTTAAAGCCCTTGAAAGAAAAACAAAGACAGGAGGAAATGTTGGGGTTCCTCGAAGGCAAACCCTGTATAACTGCTGGTAATAAAACAAAAAAATCATAAGAGGTCTTTTCAAAAAGGAATCAAGTTATCAACTGAAATAAAGACTGAAAAGGGCGGGGCCAAGAAACTGTGACCCAGAAGTGACGTCACTGGGACTGGTGCTCTGTAGGAGAATAAGGACATTGTGCCACAGCACCAGCACTCGGCTCAGGGTGGAATAGCCATTAAATGAGCCCTCAAGTTGTCTCCTATGTGCACATGTGTGACGCCCTCAAACACTCTTTTATCAGTACGTTTTGCATTTTGCAACTGCAGAATTGCCCACAAAACTCTTTTCAATGTCATTTTTGCAAAAATGCATGCAAAACTAAATCTATTTGTTTAGCTAATCTATATACATTAACTCCATTTTAGGTGCCCAACTAAATTCTTAAAAGTATGTTATAATGCTGTATTTTAGGCCTGACCAAATTATCAATAATAAGAGATGGCACCAGCGGTTGTAAGAGATATTACCACATATGGCAGCCTCAGTGTGTTGGTACAATGATTGTGTTTGTTAATAAGGTGTTTTAAGAAGTTTCCCCGGTTACCCATACAAGAGAACAAACCTTAAAATTTCGGGCAGCTACCACTATGGACTTAATTCCTACCTTTCTCACTATATTTGTTGACTTAATAGACTTTTTAGTCCAAGGCATTCTCACATGGTGGCGCAGTGGTAGCGCTGCTGCCTCGCAGTTAGGAGACCTGGGTTCGCTTCTCAGGTCCTCCCTGTGTGGATTTTTCATGTTCTCCCCATGTCTGCATGGGTTTCCTCCCACAGTCCAAAGACATACAGGTTAGGTGGATTGGCGATTCTAAATTGTCCCTAATGTGTGGGTTTGTGTGTCCTGTGGTGGGTTGGCACCCTGCCTATGATTGGTTCCTGCCTTGCGCCCTGTGTTGGCTGGGATTGGCTCCAGCAGACCCCCATGTTTGGATTCAATGGGTTGGAAAATGGATGGGCATTCTCCTTTCTGATGCAGTAAAATGGCGGCACAGAGGTAAATGCGGTGGTACATCTTCGTCGGTGGGGTCTCTATGTACACCAGTTCCGGGATTCTTCTTCTTCTTCTTTTGGCTGCTCCGGGATTACTACTCTCAAACATGCAAGCTTTACGCAAATAAATTTATGAATGTTTGTCGTTCTCTTCAGTTTTGTGCTTTATGCAGATTTGGCTGTGTGAGGCTTCACCACACTCAGCATTACGCTACTTTCAGGCGGACATCGAACTCTTATGTAAAACAAAAGGCAGCAGGATCTGTTTCTACATCAATGAAGGCTGGGGTTAACAATTTTTACTTTGCCACCATTGAGTCCATTCTTACTTCTTCCATCATAGTCTGGTATACTGTTGCCCCAGTCAAACGTAAGGTCAGATTTCAGTGTATTATCCAAAATGCAGAGAAGGTGCTTGACTTCCAGGAGTTAAATGCTATCCGGATTACCCGACATGAAGCTGGCCAAGCATGCGACATGAATGTTTGCTTTCAAACTCCAGTTGATCGCCACTTGCTGTAGTCCTGACCTCCTACCTTAGTACTGTGCTGCTCAGTGAAGGGGACAGGGGGGTCGGCATAAGACAGTTCCTGGCTCTCTGATTGGTTAAAGGTTTGGACTTTTCTACTGCCCAAATGCTCCAATTCAGAGGGTTGCGTATGCCTGATTATTTCATTTTATTTTCACTCGTGTTCTAAAGATTTCATCCTGCATTCATGCATAACCAGCTCCATCTCCTGACGCAGCATTTCAGTTACGGCCTGAGTGATTCAGTCCCCCTCTCTTACATATGAGCAACAAATGAGTAAAGGCTGAGATATTTCAAAACTGTTTTATTCCCATTTTTCTTGCTGCAGCTATTACCCAGTCATAAAGCAATCAATGTCATTGTTTTACTCACTGGCTATTATAGCAGGATTGGCATATTCCCTGAAACTCTGAACTATTTGATAAGATCATGTTTCATAGATGTGTGGCCCAGCTGACTAACTTCTGGACTAACTTGCACTTTCATGAATTCAGAACCTCTTCGGGACAAATTTTGTCCTTGACATTAATAAAAAGCAGCACAAGCAATTACCTTAAGGAAGAGAAGAACAGTTGTGTGATGAACTGTTAATGACTTAAATACTTCTAAGAATACCAGATGTTAAATATAAAATGTATAGTCTTTGTATTTCTCATTCTCTGTAGACGCTCCAAGCGTTGGTGATATCCTTAGTTTCTATCGCCGATGGAAACTCATTCAGCATTGGGCAGTGTTTGTTGGCGAAGGTCAAGTCATTCATGTGACAAGTAAGGAAACACTTGTACTTTACATTTCATCTACTGGACACAGAGCCCTGTGGTCCTGCTGTGTGTGGTTTCTAAATCAGGCTGTATTACTTCCTATCAGAATGGTGGATTTCAATGACCTTTTTGCTAGGTGAGCAATTTATCACAACAGTCCCAATTTATCACAACAGTCCCAATCTCATCGCATTTTCAATTCCCTTTCCTGCTATGAGAGATGCTGAACAATAGCTGGGTTGTTATGTGCTGTCAAAATTAAGAAATTATATCATCCAAAGGTAACATCTGACCTTTCCAAAGATGTATAGTCAGGTCCACAAGTATTTGGACAATGACACAACTTTCAGGTTTAATTTAAGGGGTTTACCAAAAATATTGTATAAGCCATTTAGAAAACACAGACTTTTAATACATGGTCCCCCTATTATCAGGGGCTCAAAAGTAATTGAACAAAGTAACATAGTCAAGAATATAATGATCATTTTCAATATTTGTTTGAAAGTCCTGTAAAGTCAATGACTGCTTGAAGTTTGAACCCCTGACCATCTCCAAGTGCTGGATTTTTGCCGTAGTGATGCTTTGCCAGGCCTGTACTGCAGCTGTCTTCAGTTGTTGTTTATTCGTTGAAATTCCTGCCATCAGTTTTGTCTTCAGCAAGTTAAATGTTTGTCTAGTTGGGTTGAGGTCAGTTGATTGACTTGGCCTTTGAAGAATCTTCCACTTCTTTGCCTTTAAAAGCACTTGGTTTGCTGTGCCAGTATGTTTTGGCTCATTGTCTATCTGTACCATGAAGTGTCATCCTGTCAGTTTTGCAACATTTGGAGGAATCTGAGCAGAAAGTGCAGCCACCCTGTATACTTTGGAATTCATCCTGCTACTTCTGCCAGCAGTCATATCATCAATAAACACCAGTGACTGACTTGTATTGGCAGTCCCACATTAACATGCTGTAACACTGCCACCACCATGTTTCACAGATGACGTGGTATTCATCGGATCATGAGCCACTTCTTCTCTTCCCAGTACACTATGCGACTCTTCAATTCCACCTGGGGGAGTAAATGCTAACATTAATTTTATTTTAATTTTTTTCATTTTTATTACTATTTAATTTAATATTGTTTCTTTGTATCAGTATACTGCTGCTGGATTATGTGAATTTCCACTTGGGATTAATAAAGTATCTATCTATCTATTCCTCTTTTTCCAAACTTCTGGTACATATTGATCTTAGTTTCCTTTGTCCAAAGAACCAGACAAGCAATGTTTTCTGGCAAAGTCTAATCTGTCCTACCTATGCTTGACGTTCACCAGTGGTTTACACCTTCTATCTTTACTTTCATGACGTTCTCTCTTGAACGTAGATAGATAGATAGATAGATAAATAGATAGATAGATAGATAGATAGATAGATAGATAGATAGATAGATAGATAGATAGATACTTTATTAATCCCACAGGGAAATTCACACTCCAGCAGCAGTATACTGATAAAGAACAATATTAAATTAAAGAGTGATAACAATGCAGCTA
The DNA here is from genome assembly GCF_016835505.1 of Polypterus senegalus. Taxonomy (NCBI): domain Eukaryota; kingdom Metazoa; phylum Chordata; class Cladistia; order Polypteriformes; family Polypteridae; genus Polypterus; species Polypterus senegalus. Next base: position 169,820,629 of record NC_053163.1, read on the forward strand.
TAACAGACAATAACTTTGAATAATATTAACGTTTACCCCCCCGGGTAGAACTGAAGAGTCGCATAGTGTGGGGTCTCCTCAGTCTGTCAGTGGAGCAGGATGGTGACAGCAGTCTGTCGCTGAAGCTGCTCCTCTGTCTGGAGATGATCCTGTTCAGTGGATGCAGTGGATTCTCCATGATTGACAGGAGTCTGCTCAGCGCCCGTCGCTCTGCCACAAATGTCAAACTGTCCAGCTCCGTGCCTACAATAGAGCCTGCCTTCCTCACCAGTTTGTCCAGGCGTGAGGCATCCCTCTTCTTTATGCTGCCTCCCCAGCACACCACCACGTAGAAGAGGGCGCTCGCCACAACCGTCTGATAGAACATCTGCAGCATCTTATTGGGGATGTTGAAGGATGCCAGCCTTCTAAGGAAGTATAGTTGGCTCTGTCCTCTCTTACACAGAGCATCAGTATTGGCAGTCCAGTCCAGTTTATCATCCAGCTGCACTCCCAGGTATTTATAGGTCTGCACCCTCTACACACAGTCTATTCTGATGATCACAGGGTCCATGAGGGGCCTGGGCATCCTAAAATCCACCACCAGTTCCTTGGTTTTGCTGGTGTTCAGGTGTAGATGGGTTGAGTCGCACCATTTACCAAAGTCCTTGATTAGGTTCCTATATTCCTCCTCCTGCCCACTCCTGATGCAGCCCACGATAGCAGTGTCGTCAGCAAACTTTTCCACGTGGCAGGTTTTCGAGTTGTATTGGAAGTCTGATGTATGTTGGCTGAACAGGACTGCAGAAAGTACAGTCCTCTGCGGTGCTCCTGTGTCGCTGACCACAATGTCAGACCTGCAGTTCCCAAGATGCACATACTGAAGTCTGTCTGTAAGATCATCCACGATCCATGGCATGAGGTATGAATCTACTCCCATCTCTGTCAGCTTGTCCCTAAGGAGCAGAGGTTGGGTGTTGTTGAAGGCGTTAGAGAAGTCCAGAAACATAATTCTTACAGCACCACTGCCTCTGTCCAAGTGGGAGAGGGCATGATGGCATCCTCCGCTCCCACCTTCTCCTGGTATGCGAACTGCAGAGGGTCGAGGGCAGGGTGGACCTGTGGCCTCAGGTGGTAAAGCAGCAGCCGCTCCATGGTCTTCTTTACATGTGGCGTCAGAGCAGCAGGCCGGAAGTCGTTCAGCTCACTAGGACATGATACAAGATGTTTTCCAAAGCCTCGGGACTCTCTCCTGTTCCAGGCTCAGGATGAAAATGCTCTGTAGAGGACTCCCCAACTCCAGCGCACAGGCCTTCAACAGTCATGGCGATACTCCATCTGGACCCGCTGCTTTGCTGGCATGAAGTCTCCTCAGCTCTCTGCTCACCTGGGCTGCTGTAATTGTGTGTGGGGATGTCTCTCCTATGCTGGTATCAGCAGAAGGATGGGTGGAGGGTGCAGTACTCCGAGGTGGGAGTGGGTTAGGGTGGTCAAACCTGTTAAAGAAGTTGTTCATTTGGTTTGCTCTCTCCACGTCTGTCTCGATGGTGGCACCCCGCTTCGAGCTGCAGCCAGTGATGATCTGCATCCTGTCCCACACTTCCTTCATGCTGTTATTCTGCAACTTCTGCTCCAGCTTTCTCCTGTACTGCTCCTTTGCCGCCCTGAGCTGGACTCGCAGTTCCTTCTGCATGCGCTTGAGACTTTGACAATGATAGGTTGAGTGTTCTTGGTTTGGTTTAATGTTGTGAAAGGGTTCTTCTTCACCAAGGACAGAATTCTGCAATCATCCAGCACAGTTGTCTTCTGTGATTGTCCAGACCTTCTGGAGTTACTGAGCTCACCAGTTCATTCCTTCTTTTTAAGAATCTACCAGAGGATTGACTTGAGCAGTCCTTGTGTTTCTGCTCTCTCTCTATAAAGGGTTTGTTTTGTTTTCTCAGCCTAATGATTGGCTGGTTTTACTTTCATGGGCAGCACTTTGGACCTCCTATTGAGAGTTCACAGTGACAGCTTCCAAATGCAAATTCCATACTTGGAATCAACTCCAGACTTTTTACCTGCTTAATAATTAAGGAAATGACAAGGGACCTGATGCCGCCTGGCTATAAATACTGTATAAATACTTACGGACCTGACAGTATGTGTTATGGTATTTCATGAATAGACCACCATCTAATTAGTTATTTAATTCATAACACTTAGGTAAATTTAACATTCATCTGCTCCCTGATCTTTGTTTTTTATGCTTCAGTGTTACAGGAGATTCTGGATAGAACTAGTGTCCCACCTGAGTGTAGTTCCTTCATTGCAACCACTGCCACTAATACAGACTATGTTTTACCACCACAGTGAACTGTACGAAAGTAGTTCCTAGAAAAGGATGGATGGATGCTGTAGTCAGTCAGTGCCTTGGGTATAAGGATGGCACTAACTGTGAACACTTATGCCAGCTCCTTCACATATCCACTTTCATTAAATCTGGGCTAATATATGATGATATGACCTCCCTCATATTTTTCTCACAGATCCTCACTCAGAGGCTATAGAAAGATATCTGATGTCACTGGAGCCAGATGATGTCCCAAATGAAGATGGGTTTAAACAGTTTATGGCAGAACTCAGGAATAATGGGACATCAGGAAGAGGACTTCATAATGTGCTAGTCGAAGATGAAGGATCTGGCGGAGCAATAAAGAAGGAACCACTTACAAAAGTGAAAGCCAATAGTCCCCTTAGAATTGGTAACTCGCAATATGATCATCGGATCCTGGGAAAGTTCAATTTCACACCATTTTCACCAGATGAGATTGAACGTCGAGCTGATTTGTTTGTTAACAAGAAATTCAAATATAATCTCTTTAAACGTAACTGTGAACATTTTGCCACATTTGTCCGCTATGGTATAGCTATTTCTGACCAGGTAAGTTTTTTTTTTTTTTTTTTTGCTTTTTCCTGGTTAATACAATTACTTTCTGAGAAATTAGCACTTACTTTGAGATTGAAATTGAAGTCAGTATAAAAATTGCCAGTAGTTACTAGTACTTAATAAATATATATAGAGGCACTTGGGTTTTAGGGGTTTAACCCTAACAGTATCCCTGATTTTCCTTGTACTTTTCATTTTCCATTCATTAGCCTTTTGGAGAAAAAAAGATGTTTCACATTTAAAATATGGCAAAAAATCAAATCTTTAAATCATTAAATCATTTTTGTTTTGGTTGCTGCTAAAAAAAAAAAAAACCTCAACCAAAGTAGAGAAAATACAGTACAATGCAAAGATTTTCCCTGGCAAGGTTATTATATTTTTGCCTTTTTATATTATTTTTATTTCTATATTTTTTCTGACTTTACTTGGAAATTCAGATTAGTTTTAGTCTTAATTTAGTTTTTATTTCACAAAGACATTTTTATTTTATTTTTATATCTATTAGTTTCAGCTTTAGTTTTAGTAATTATGGTATGGCAGCGGTTCTCAACCTGTTGGGCACGCCCCCCTAACAAAAAAGGGGGCACGAATGTTGCCACATGTGGCGTAATTTTGCTATTCGTAGGGAAATTTTAAACTTGCACCTATCACAATTAAAACTGTTATGAAAACTCGGGTCGCAAATACTTAAAGGTTGAGAAACGCTGTGGTATTGTTAAAGAGCTACTATGGAGTTTAGTTTTGTGTCGCAGTCAGACAGAACTGCAGACTTAATGGATCTAGATATGTTAGCGGACGCTTATTCCACTATCTGGTTTTGTTTTTGTCTGATAAACAATTTTTAAAATATTTTCTATGTCATTTATGCTGAACAAATACGTGCTGATTGTTGGCACTTTTTATCTTTTCCTTTTATTTATAATGAAGTTTAGGTGAATTTTAAGGTTTGAGGGTTTTTATTTTACTGTAAATGTCTATACCTCAAAACATATCTCGGTCCAAGACAATGTGCTTATAATGAATGCCTTCAATATTGCATTAAAAAATCTCCCATATTTGGCTTTTTATTTTCTACCAGCCATATTGATCTTTGATTCCGTCTCAGGCACATACAATTTCTAGACAGAATTTTGCCTGAAAAGATAAATCAGAAAATTGATTCTACTGTGTTCTTACAGGTGTGATCATCAAAATCATGGGGGCTTAGGAAGAACAGGGCTCTTAGGCTTGAATCAGTGTGCAGACCCCACCTGGATCTGCTGAGGGAAACAAAGAAGAACAAGCATTTAGTGTCAAGTTTAGGGGCAGTGAGACATGAATAGCCCAACATAAAGGACAGTAAACCCATAATGAGCAGAGTAAGAGTAGGTAATAGGAGTGTGGACAGGCATAAAATAACAGAGACAGCATCTGAGATTAGGAGCAATATCTACATTATCTAAACCTGTTTATCCAGAGCAGGATGACAGTAAACCTGGAGCCTACCCCAGCAGGTTTTGATGCAAGGCAGGAAAAATCCCTGGTATGCAATATGTATGATATGGCTGATGTTAAGAACAAAAACTATAAGATATTTCAACTATCTATTTTTAGAGAGAGAAAAATTGAAAAATGCGGGACAAATATTTTGAAGCATAATTCTGCTACTGGATTATTTTCACAATATCAGGTATTTTGAGCTGTGAATACAAACTAAAAAAAGATAAGTTAATAAATATAGAATAAATGCAAAAACATTTTAGTTGGTTTAGTTTTTCACCAGTTGGCAGACTCTCTTCACTTACCTACCTACCTCTAGTTCAGTAGAGACGTTGCCAACTCAGGAATTTTACAATGTTGTATCACTTCCTTGTTAAACGACTTTTTTAAAGCAAAAGTGATTGGTCAGCAACAATATGCTGATCTTGTATGATGACCGTCAGTCTCTCCATCAGCGTCGTTTTATTTTCAGAAAGGATTTCTCCTGTTTGAAGTGACAGGTGAATTATTGTCAACAGAAAGCAGGCACCTGAGAAATAAACTGAAATGTTATTCCCTCGTGATTGTTCTGTCCATATGATTGTTCTGTCCATATGAAGTAAAGGTTTTGTTGACCACCACCACAAATGCCGCTCACTGGATGAATATGTGCTGGATGAAGAGTATGTGACTAACGGCAAGAATATTCATTCAACCTAAAAATATTTTTAGCACCTCAGGACACAATAATTTTGTTTAGTTTTAGTTTTTCACCTTTTTTTAAAATAAGAGTTTCAGTTTTGATTTTAGTTTTCGTTAACTATAATAACCTTGGTGTGTGGTTTTGCCAAAAAAAGCTCACTTATTTAATCAGATCCCATCAATTTTCTGAGCCTGTCAGATTTTCGATAGGTGCATTTTAAGAGCCATCTTTAATAATAATAATCCATCCATTTCCCAGCCCGCTGAATCCAAACACTGAATAATCAATATCGCCAATGCACATTTTATTTATAGACTCCATTCACTTTTCCCATCTTTGGATAGGAGGCCTGTCTGTTGCAGGACACACAAACACACATCTCCACACTTGTTCATATCGGGTCACATGGTATAACAAGCCTGTCTTTTAGGATGTTACAAGAAGAAGTTTCAAACAAGCACTGAGTGCATATACACACACTACTAACTTGGTCATTCTCATAAAGATGGCTTCAAAAATGCCATTTATACCCTTATTCTGGTTTATAGAAACTGGGGTATTGGACTCTGAGAAACCAGGTAGACACACACAGATTTCTCCGTCAGTAAGCTGGTTATGTGGCCATGTAAATCAACCGTGTTACAGTTAAAGATCTTGTAGTCTGCACATGCCTGTTACACTCTGTTAGCCTGTGAATGGTTTTCAGGAGCCACTGGTAGAAAATGGATGGAAATGTCCATAAAGGTAAACCCTTGGACAATTGCATTATTCCTTTACTAATTGAAATAATCTTTCCCAAAATTTCAGAATTTGATGAAGAGCTGAATGTGTAGAGATAAACTCTGCAGCACAATCTCAGGTGCAGTGTTGGAGGCCACTAGTTAAAAATGACTTTGTTGATTAGTACTTTAATGAGTAACCTAATACAATAATTTTCTAATTGAAGTCAAATTAGCTGCATTATTGTTACTACCCCAGCAGCACTGGGTGTAAGACAAGAAGCACATGTATACCGGTGAGATGCTCCTTCATGGGGTTCAATCGCACAGCCAATCAGAAAAGCCTGTGCGGCGTGCAATCCGGGAACAGAAACCAATAACTAAAATGTCAGCTTAGTTTTAATCCGGCTATTTGCTGTAGGATGAAACAGTCTGATAGGGAGATGCAATGGCCAGTGTTCATACCACAAATATTCAGGGCCTCTGGTTGGGGGCATAAAAAGGGCATGGATGTTGTTTAATTCATAGCACGTGAAGGATTAAATGTATTTATAAAATTCATGAAAAGTATCGCGTTTGACTGTGTTTCAGGTCAGTTTCATGAAGGTTTATACAGTATGGACTTGAAGAGGATGTGAGGACGCTAAGATTCACAGCTTCTGAAGATGGTGATTTGCTTATTTTATTACAGGGACCTCAGGAGCACACTGATAGACACTGATACGTGATAAATAATAAAGAATAAAAAAGTATATATTCAACAAATAAAGACAGGAAAAAAAAACAATGATAACCTGATACACCCTGAGGGGATTTTCCAGAGGGGTAGAACACCAAAATAAAGCCTTATTATCCAAAAACTAAAGGACGCACAGTTAATTTTTGAGTAAAAACTGACACATAACTTCTCAACTTTGACAGAATCTGTGTCTGTGTCAAATTTAAACTTTCCTTTACTTAGAAACCGCTGCTAAACTAGGGAAAAAAAATATAGGCGTTCACAGTGTTTTTTCTTAATTGTTTGTTTTCTGATACAGTATATCTCATGTAGAAGTAATGCCAGGGCAGTTAGGGTTTATCACCTCCCAGTGTTCCCAGACATGTCAATTATACCTGTCTAATGTTTAATTTTGAAAACACAAAGAAATAAATCAGCACTTGGCACCATGGGCACCCCACCGATCTCCAAAACCTTCCCAAGCAGGGATGTCCAAATATAAACGTAAATAGTATTAAATTAATATAAAATAGCTGACGTCTGCCGTAGCATATGGCAGTGTAAGAATAGGAACGGAAAACGGTGAGAAAGGAATTCAGAAATCAAGAAGAAAGAAATACTTCTTGAAAGACGTACTGTAGTTGTGAATAGGTGTTTGTTCTGCTGGAGACGACAGATAATGAGTCGAAAGATCTAATCTCGGAAAGAGCTTGAATTTCAGCTTCACCACCATAAACTCCAGATGTTGCCATGTATTGATAGAACTCCTGACTTGTTGTGATAACTCGACTTGCGTTGGAAAGAATAACAGGAAGAACGTCTCCAAATCTGTCCCAATGTGATGCAATGAAATCTACTGTCCTATGTCGTAGTGAGAGTGCATTGCTTTCGTGAACCATTTGTGTCAAGAAATAACCCACTGATAGGAACAGGCAGTTGCCGGATCCCAGAATACAGATGACATTGTACAAAAACCCATCGACAGAGAAGATACTGTCGTTCATTTTATAACAAAGGCTTAGGAAACAACCGTCATAGTATAACAAAAATAGGAAGGAGCGAAACCAATGGCAAAGGTCGAGAGAGTACCTTGTTGTAGCAGGCTACAGAAAAGACTCCCAGGCACACACATGGCCGAAGTGAAAAGTCACACGGTCAGGCTAGATATCAGGTGGTGACGTGACACCAATGGAGTCATGAGAGAGGTGTGGGGAACGGCGTGGGGGTGTATGGGAGGCCACAGGCACCGTTAAGAAGGGTTTGGAAGAGGACGAATAGGAATCGAGAAATGCCATGTGGGCTACATGTGTGGGGGACCAGGTTTGAAGAGGAAGCAGGATGAACCAGAAGAGAAATACAGTGGTGTGAAAAACTATTTGCCCCCTTCCTGATTTCTTATTCTTTTGCATGTTTGTCACACAAAATGTTTCTGATCATCAAACACATTTAACCATTAGTCAAATATAACACAAGTAAACACAAAATGCAGTTTTTAAATGTTGGTTTTTATTATTTAGGGAGAAAAAAAATCCAAACCTACATGGCCCTGTGTGAAAAAGTAATTGCCCCCTTGTTAAAAAATAACCTAACTGTGGTGTATCACACCTGAGTTCAATTTCCTGATTACTGCCACACTTGTTTCAATCAAGAAATAGGAGCTGCCTGACACAGAGAAGTAGACCAAAAGCACCTCAAAAGCTAGACATCATGCCAAGATCCAAAGAAATTCAGGAACAAATGAGAACAGAAGTAATTGAGATCTATCAGTCTGGTAAAGGTTATAAAGCCATTTCTAAAGCTTTGGGACTCCAGCGAACCACAGTGAGAGCCATTATCCACAAATGGCAAAAACATGGAACAGTGGTAAACCTTCCCAGGAGAGGCCAGCCGACCAAAATTAACCCAAGAGCGCAGAGACGACTCATCCGAGAGGTCACAAAAGACCCCAGGACAACGTCTAAAGAACTGCAGGCCTCACTTGCCTCAATTAAGGTCAGTGTTCACGACTCCACCATAAGAAAGAGACTGGGCAAAAACGGCCTGCATGGCAGATTTCCAAGACGCAAACCACTGTTAAGCAAAAGAACATTAGGGCTTGTCTCAGTTTTGCTAAGAAACATCTCAATGATTGCCAAGACTTTTGGGAAAATACCTTGTGGACTGATGAGACAAAAGTTGAACTTTTGGAAGGCAAATGTCCCGTTACATCTGGCGTAAAAGGAACACAGCATTTCAGAAAAAGAACATCATACCAACAGTAAAATATGGTGGTGGTAGTGTGATGGTCTGGGGTTGTTTTGCTGCTTCAGGACCTGGAAGGCTTGCTGTGATAGATGGAACCATGAATTCTACTGTCTACCAAAAAATCCTGAAGGAGAATGTCCAGCCATCTGTTTGTCAACTCAAGCTGAAGCGATCTTGGGTGCTGCAACAGGACAATGACCCAAAACACACCAGCAAATCCACCTCTGAATGGCTGAAGAAAAACAAAATGAAGACTTTGGAGTGGCCTAGTCAAAGTCCTGACCTGAATCCAATTGAGATGCTATGGCATGACCTTAAAAAGGCGGTTCATGCTAGAAAACCCTCAAATAAAGCTGAATTACAACAATTCTGCAAAGATGAGTGGGCCAAAACTCCTCCAGAGCTGTAAAAGACTCATTGCAAGTTATCGCAAACGCTTGATTGCAGTTATTGCTGCTAAGGGTGGCCCAACCAGTTATTAGGTTCAGGGGCAATTTTGCCCCTAATTATGTGTGTGCCCTGTGGTGGGTTGGCACCTGCCCAGCGCTTTGTTTCCTGCCTTGCATTCTGTGCGGGGAATGTGCGAAATGTGGAGCGACTAGAAATCCCTGCTTCGTAGCTTTGGATGCACAAACTAGGGTCTGGCTGGACAAAGTCAACAACAACATTTATTTATATAGCGCATTTTCATACAAAAAGTAGCTCAAAGTGCTTTACATAATGAAGAAAAGAAAATAAAAGACAAAATAAGAAATTAAAATAAGACAACATTAGTTAACATAGAAAAGGAGTAAGGTCCGATGGCCAGGGTGGACAGAAAAAACAGAAAAAAACTCCAGACAGCTGGAGAAAAAAAATAAAATCTGCAGGGGTTCCAGGCCACGGGACCACCCAGTCCCCTCTGGTCATTCTACCTGACATAAATGAAACAGTCCTCTTTGTAGTTAGGGATCTCACAGAGTCACTTGATGAAGATGGTCATACAGACTTCTGGCTTTTAATCCATCCATCATTGTTGGAACATCACGGTGCTTTGAGTAGATGGTGGTGGCACAAGATGGTGGTACTGGAAAAGGAAACAGAAGAGAGAGTAGGGGTTAGTACAGATTTTAGAGCCACCATGAATAGTTAAGATAATGAGTTGGATATACAGAGTATCAGGATTTTAATTACAGAGAAGTTATGAGAAGGCCATGTTAAAGTCAGACACACACACACAGCTTTGAAAGAAGAAGCAGGCGGTAAAGCTCATACAGTGACTTTACCGAGCAGCTATGTGAGGAGCTCACAGCCTCAGTGTTAAACATGTTAAAGAGCACGTATGCAGGAAACTGCAAAGGTTCAAGTGCCCTGCACGGGGAATGGACTTTAACTAATTACAATAAAGGAGATAAAGTGTAGACCGCATGATTTGGTGGTTTAACAGATCAGCAATGACTTATACTGTATGCTCAAGGCGCTTTAACTATAACATACAAATCTGATATGTAAACTGAGTGTATAAATAAGGGCTGTGCTTTTTGATTTGTCAGTCCTTTCTGTTAATCTGCTGGCTTCAGGGATCTCACTTTTCAAGAAAAGAAAATAAAGAGCTTAAAGGACAAGCTTCCTCCTGCCTGGTTCATCCAATTGCCTGATTTGTGAACGGATTCTTTCTTCTTCCACAAGACTTAAAGACACAAACTGATTTTTTTTTTTAATTGAAGGCAAAGTGCTAAACCAGAGAAGGGTTTTGGGGCGACCCCATCTGAAACATTAGTTACTTTTATTTCTTCACCCAGATTCTTTGTTATGTTGACCAACACATATGTCCTCCACCTCTGCTCTCTTTCTCTTTTACTTGCACTCACATGGCCTGGAAAAGACACAGTCCACAGACACAACTAAATTAGGACTACAGATTCCAGCTTCACCCAGGACTGACTGCTACTGCACTACACTTCACCTATTAGAGAACTTCACCTCTGAAACAACAAAACTAGAAAGAAAGGAAAGTTCTGACTTGGTGGTCCCAGTTCAATAAGGCACTGTGCAGACGTATAACTGTTGGTAAAAAGAAGCCCAAGTTGTGTTTCTTGATAAATTTGTTGGGTGAAAGTCCTCAGTGTTGTGTCAGAGAGAGGATGGTCAGCATTGTTCATAATGACACTTAGTTTTCCCTTCATTCTCTCCTTTGTTACAACCTCCAGGGGGTCCAGGGTGCACCCCATAACTGAGCTTGCCTTTTAAATTAGCTTGTTGATTTGGTGGACCTCTCTTGAAGTAGACGATTGGCCATCACAGAGTTGTAGAAGATGTTAAAGGATGTTAAAGGAACACAGTCTCCTAAGGAAAAGAGTCTGCTGCGCCCTTTCTTCTCTAGTTCCTCCATGTTCCGAGACCAGTCCAACCGGTCATTGATGTGGACCCCCAAGTACTTGTAGGGGTGGACCACCTCTACGTTCACTCCCTGAGTAGTGACCGGACATTGAGGCTCTTTGGTGCGGTGAAAGTCAGAATAACATAGGTTATTGCGTCAAACTGCATGTAATTGCTGCCATCTCCTAACAACATCAAGAATAATATTGTAATGAGCACTGAGAGGAGAAGACCAAGATACGCACACCAAATGCGAGTTAAGCCCAAAATCGGGCATGCTTATTTAACAATGAATGATCCACAGCTGTACTTTCATAAGAATCGCCTTCCCGCTGTTATGGCCATGGAAAACATCGTGTAGAGTAACAGTCAGTGAAAGTAGCTGTGGCTGTACGTCACATTCACTCTTCCAGTGCTCCCAGTCATCTTCTAGAGTCTCATCCTATGCCTTTCTCCATTGTTCTTCTTCATCTTCTGCAAGGCTGTATTTATCCAACACCCCACAAGTTACCGGGCTTGTAAAGCGTAAATCAAATGTTCCAGGGGTTCACGGGATGCAGAACCCAACATACCTGTGTGACATTTTGCTGTCAATCACCCATCTAGCCCCACGTATCTTCAGATTAACAATATAGTCTGCATCCATGACCACCTGTGTGTTGATACTGTGATACCGCTAATGAATCACATATCTACGCTCACCTTCACTTTATGTGCAGGCCGATTTCCATGAATGCAGCTTGCTTTAACTATTACATTACATGAAGTAGTAGAGAAATGTATAACTCTGGATATTGCCTCACACTCGTATAAGGGTGTTTTGGTGCAAAATCAGAGAAATGGCTGGTTGTGATCGACCCAAATCATTACTATTGTAAACCTGCATTTTTCCCCCTCTGCCCAAAATATTTCAAGTTTGGCTTTCTGTGCAGATGAAGCGATCATGTAATTTACAAAAAAGTTTTGACGAATATTATCCTCTGTCAAATCAATACTTTTTCACAAGTTAATTGTTATTCAGCGTTTCCAAAACAACACACCTTTCCTGGGATGTGTGTGCCGATCTGCAATATTTGGAGAGCACGTCTTAGTTCAGCGAAAGAAGAACACAGCTACTCAATGAAATGAATTCTGACATTAAGAAATGTTCAGGTTTTCTCAAAAAGGTACCCCAATACATACTATTGGCCCAAAATCATCCCACTGGACAATTTATTTATAGCCTTTCTTAAAAATTATAATCCTAGTAAATTTTTATTTTGTTTTTCTCCACAGAAAGCAAGTTCAACAAACAATACCAGGCTACCAAGCAAATCCTTGATTAAAAGGAATTCTGAAGATGCAGCAATGCTAGCAAGAAGCAAGAATGCCACCGAGAATGGAATCTTTAAGTAGTTAAATGTGTAGCTTTTGCTTAGAATGCTTGAAATTGTAATCCTATAATAAATGTGTGAAGAAGCAGAGAAAAACAATTTGCGCGTATGGTTTATTGTGTTCAATAAGAATTTCTTCTGAACGCATTGAAATCAGTCCATCTTTTTTTTGCCCATTGACACCTGACTCACCAGTACCTGTTCCAGTGACCCTGATGTATTCTTATGCTAAACATTAAATGTTTTATGGTAGCCCCCCCCTTTTTAGGCTCTCTGCACCTGAAACTCACTTATTTTTAGGTCATATTTTTTTCAAGGAAATGACATCCTTATGATAAAGAGTTAACCGATAATTGTCATGCAGGCCACAACACCCAACCCCAGTGGTTCGCCTCCTAATTGGATACGAGGAGTCAAAGTCACTCCTTTATACAAAATGATTGGACTTGTCATTTAATGCTATTTGAAAGGTTGCTGGTCACAAATACAGTATTACCAGATTTTTGATATTTGAGTCTTTACCTGTGGGCAGGGCCAGATTTTCCTATAGGCTAACTAGGCTTCAGCCTAGGGCCTCAAGATCAAGAGGGGCCTACATTCAAATTGTTAGCAGTTTGAACAAACCTAAAACTGGGAGGTGAAAGGGCCTCATAAGTGGAATAGCCTAGGGTCTCTTTTCATCTAAATCCGGCCCTGCCTGTGAGATATCGTTTTTTGCCCAGAGGGGACTGGGCGGTCTCTTGGTCTGGAACCCCTACAGATTATTTTTTTCTCCAGCCTTTGGAGTTTTTTTTTGTTTTTTCTGTCCACCCTGGCCATCGGACCTTACTCTTATTCTATGTTAATTAATGTTGACTTATGTTTATCTTTTATTGTGTCTTCTATTTCTCTATTCATTTTGTAAAGCACTTTGAGCTACATTTTTTTTGTATGAATATGTGCTATATAAATAAATGTTGATTGATTGATTGATCGTTTTAGACTGATTTGAGGTCAGTGATTATGAATATGATGTTATTTTTGATATTTAAGCCTTTTCTAAAGGTCTAGCCCTCTATGGACCTCCATCAACAACAACAACATTTATTTATATAGCACATTTTCATACAAACAGTAGCTCAAAGTGCTTTACATAATGAAGAATAGAAGAATAAAAGACACAGTTAAAAAATAAAATAAGTCAACATTGATTAACATAGAATAAGAGTAAGGTCCGATGGCCAGGATGGACAGAAAAAACAAAAACTCTGGAGACAGCTGGAGAAAAAAAAATAAAATCTGAAGGGATTCAAGTCCATGAGACCACCCAGTCCCCTCTGGTCATTCTACCTAACATAAGTGAAACAGTCCTCTTTGTATTTATGGTTTTCATGGAAGGACCTGATGATGGTCACGTAGACTTTTGCCTTTTAGTCCATCAATGTTGGAGCATCATGATGCTTTGAGTAGGTGGTGGTGGCGCAGGCCGGCACCACAAAGAAACCGGAAAAAGAAACAGAAGAGAGAGTAGGGGTCAGTACGGATTTTAGAGCCACCATGAATAGTTATTATGATGAATTGAACATACAGAGTATCAGGATTAAGTTAAAGTGAAGTTATGAGAAGGCCATGTTAAAGTAATGTGTTTTCAGCAGTGTTTTAAAGTGCTCTACTGTATTTGCCTGGCGAATTCCTATTGGCAGGCTATTCCAGATTTTAGGTGCATAGCAGCAGAAGGCCGCCAGCCTCACCACTTCTTTTAAGTTTTATTCTTGGAATTCTAAGCAGACACTCATTTGAGGATCTGAGGTTACGATTTGGAATATAAAGTATCAGACATTCCGATATATAAGATGGAGCAGATTATTTAAGGCTTTATAAACCATAAGCAGAATTTTAAAGTCAATTCTGAAAGACACAGGTAACCAGTGTAGTGACATCAAAACTGGAGAAATGTGTTCTAGTCGATTTTCTCAGCATTTTCAATGATATAAGAGGTCTAGTTTCTAAAGTGAAAAAATGCTGTCCTAGTGGTCTGATTAATATGTGATTTAAAATTCAGATTACAGTCAATGGTTACCCCTAAGTTTTTACTTCCGTCTTAACTTTTAATCCTAATGCATCAAGTTTATTTCTGATAACCTCATTGAATCCATCCATCCATCCTCTTCCGCTTATCCGAGGTGGGTGGGGCGAGCTTTTCCCTCTCCCGGCCACTTCTTCCAGCTCTTCGGGAGAATCCCAAAGGCGTTCCCAGGCCAGCCGGGAGACTTAGTCCCTCCAGCGTGTCCTGGGTCTTCCCCGGGGCCTCCTCCCGGTTGGGCGTGCCGGAGGGAGGCGTCCAGGAGGCATCCTGATCAGATTCATCTGACTCCTCTCGTAGGAGCAGCGGCTCTAGAGCCCCTCCCGGATGACTGAGCTTCTCACCCTATCTTTAAGGGAAAGCCCAGACACCCTGCGGAGGAAACTGCCGCTTGTATTCGCGATCTCGTTCTTTGGTCACTATAGCTCATGACTAGGTGAGGGTAGGAGGTAGATCGACTGCACGGCTCTCCTTTTCAATGCAGAGCCGCATCACTATGCGCAGATCCGCCTGTCATCTCACGCTCCATTCTTCCCTCAAACAAGACCCGAGATACTTGAACTCCTCCACTTGGGGCAGGATCTCTCCCCAACCCTGAGAGGGCACTCCACCCTTTTCTGAGGACCATGCTCTCGGATTTGGAGGTGCTGATTCTCATCCCAGCCGCTTCACACTCAGCTGCGAACCGATCCAGAGAGCTGAAGATGGCCTCTCATCTGCAAAAGCAGTGACCCAATCCTGAGTCCACCAAACGGACCCCTTCAACACCCTGGCTGCCCTAGAAATTCTGTCCATAAATTATGAACAGAATTGACAAAGGGCAGCCCTGGCAGTCCAACTCTCACTGGAAGCGGGCTCGACTTACTGCCAATGCGGACCAAGCTCTGACACGTTGTACAGAGACCGAACAGCTCTTATCAGGGGTCCGGTACCCCATACTCGGAGCACCCCCACAGGATCCCGAGGGACACGGTCAATGCCTTTTCCAAGTCTGTAGACCGGTCGGGCAAACTCCCATGCACCCTCCTCTGCTAAGGGTGAAGAGCTGGTCCACTGTTCAACCAGGGCCGAAAACCACACTGTTCCTCCTGAATTTCTATCCGGCGGACCCTCCTCTCCAGAACCCCGAATAGACTTTTCCAGGGAGGCTGAGGTGTGATCCCTCTATAGTTGGAACACACCCTCCGGTCCCCTTTTAAAGAGGGGACCACCACCCGGTCTGCCAATCCAGAGGCACTGTCCCGATGTCCATGCGATGTTGCAGAGGCGTGTCAACCAAGACAGTCCTACAACATCCAGAGCCTTAAGGAACTCGGTATCTCATCCACCCCGGGGCCCTGCCACCAAGGAGTTTTTGACCACCTCGGTGACTTCAGTCCCAGAGATGGGAGAGCCCACCTCAGAGTCCCCAGGCTCTGCTTCCTCATGGAAGGCATGTTAGTGGGATTGAGGAGGTCTTGAAGTACTCCTCCCACCGACCCACGTCGAGTGAGGTCAGCAGCACACCATCCCACCATATACGGTGTTGACACTGCACTGCTTCCCCTCCTGAGGCGCGGACGGTGGAAGAATCTCCTCGAAGCCGTCCAAAGTGTTCTCCATGGCCTCTCCAAACTCCTCCCATGCCCGAGTTTTGCCTCAGCAACAACGAAGCAGCGTCTTTGCACCTATCAGCTGCCTCCAGAGACCCACAGGACAAAAAGTCCTATAGGACTCCTTCTTCAGCTTGGGCATCCCTCACGGTGTCCACCAACGGGTTGGGGATTGCCGCCACGACAGGCACCGACCACCTTGCGGCCACAGCTCCGGTCAGCCGCCTCAACAATAGAGGCACGGAACATGGCCCATTGGACTCAATGTCCCCACCTCCCTCGGGGCGTGGTTGAAGTTCTGCGGAGGTGGGAGTTGAAGCTACTTCTGACAGGGGACTCTGCCAGCCGTGCAGACCCTCACAACACGTACCAGGTCTGACCGGCATCTTCCCCACCATGATCACCACCAGGTGGTGATCAGTTGACAGCTGCCCCTCTCTTCACCCGAGTGTCCAAGACATATGGCGCAAGTCCGGCGACCGACCACAAAGTCGATCATCGACCTGAGGCCTAGGGTGTCCTGGTGCCAAGTGCACATATGAACACCCTTATGCTTGAACATGGTGTTGTTATGGACAATCTAGCACAGAAGTCCAATAACAAAACACGCTCGGGTTCAGATCGGGGCCATTCTCCCAATCCGCCCTTCCAGGTCTCACTGTCATTGCCCGTTTTGAAGTCTCCCAGCAAAGCGAGGGAATCCCAGAAGGTATGCCCTCTAGCAACCCCTCAGAGACTCCAAAAGGGTGGATACTCCAAACTGCTGTTGGCATAATCAGGACCCTTCCCCACCCGGGCGGAGGGAGGCCACCCTCTGTCCACGGGGTAAACCCCAATGCACAGGCTCATTGTATGCCCACACCTGCTCGGCCTCTCACGGGGCAACTCCAGAGTGGTAGAGAGTCCAGCCCCTCTCAAGGAGATTGGTTCCAGAGTCCAAGCTGTGCGTAGGTGAGTCCGACTATATCTAGCGGAACCTCTCACCTCGCGCAGATAGGTGGTGAGCCCATTGAATCCATTATTGCCAATCACTAAAATTTCTGTTTTCTCTTTATTTAGCTTGAGAAAATTACTATTCATCCATTATGTGATACAAGTAAGACATTGTGTTAGGGAAGCAACAGAGTCTGGGTCATCAGGTGCTATTGATAAGTACAGCTGTGTGTTATCAGCATAGCTGTGGTAGCTCACGTTGTAACCTGAGATAATCTGACCTAACGGAAGCATGTAGATTGAGAAGAGCAGCGGACCCAGGATAGAGCCTTGTGGAACACCATATTGGATATCATGTGTCTTTGAGATTTGATTACCACAACTCACAAAGAATTTTCTCTCTGCCAGGTAGGATTCAAACCAATTTAAGACCCTGCCAGAGAGGCCCACCCATTGACTAAGGCGATTTCTAAGAATATTGTGATCAATGGTGTCAAATGCAGCACTCAGATCGAGGAGGATGAGAACAGATAAATGGCCTCTGTCTGCATACACTGTGATTTGTTCTAAAACCCGACTGAAATTTACCAAGAATAGCAGGTTTATTGAGGTGGTCATTTAACTGCATAATGACTGCCTTGTCTAGAATTTTACTTAAGAAAGGCAGGTTAGAGATGGGTCTAAAATTTTCAAAAGCAGAGGGGTCAAGATTATTTTTCTTGTGTAGGGGTTTAACTACAGCAGTCTTAAGACAGTCTGGGAAGACACCCGTATTTAATGACAAATTTACTATGTCCAGAATATTGTCAATTAGCACGCCTGATACGTCTTTGAAAAACCTTGTTGGTATTGGGTCAAGGACACAGGTGGAGAGTTTCAGTTGAGAGATTATTTTATGTAATTTAGGTAAATCTATCCTAGTGAAAGAGTTTAATTTGTTTATAATGGAGTACCGGGGCTTAGGAGGTTCCGCAGTGTTGGGGAGATGTACTATATTATTTCTAATATCATTATTTTTTTGATTGAAAAATACAGCAATAGCCTCACAGGTTACACTGGAAATATTCAGGAGGCATTGCTTTGTGTTACCTGGTTTAACAGACGATCAATTGTAGAAAATAAGACTCTGGGATTACTAACATTGTTATTTATAATCTTAGAGAAATAGCAGCGCCTCTCAAGACGGGCTGTGTTATTGTATTCTGTTATTTTAACCTTCAATATCTCATAGTGGATAGTTAGTTTAGTTTTTCTCCATTTACGCTCAGCTCTACGACATGTTCTCTTTAAATCAGACACTCTTTGGGTCTTCCACGGTATAACAATACTAGAAGATTTTTTAACTGTCTTTTCAGGTGTAACTATGTCAACAGCAGCTCTTACTTTAGAATGAAAGTTTTCCATCTTACTATTTACATTATCCTCGCTATTATAGTTTTAAACTATAAACGGACTGATTGCTTAGAATGTTTGTAAGCTTTAAAGCTGCTGATGAGTCAAAGAAACCTTTTTTTTTTTTTTTATAAATGTGGTTCTCATGAATGTTTTCTATCATTATTTCTATATTAAATAGTAGAAGAAAGTGGTCTGATAGACCGATATCAATGATCTGCTTTATATCAACTTTTAGTCCTTTAGTAATCACTAAGTCTAACGTATGACCTGCTTTATGTGTAGGCTGATTAACGAGCGTCTCAAATCAAAAGAGTCCAGAAGTTCATGAATTCCTTTACCTTTAGGTCACACAGATTATCAATATGAAAGTTAAAGTCGCCGACAATTAGGAGTGTGTCATAGTTCCACCTTAATAAAAGGATACGTGTCTGTGTATCTGTGTGTCCATCTAGTTGCTATATCTCGGTCATTCCAACAGATGATGATGATGATAATAATAATAATAATGATAATAATTCTTTACATTTATATAGCACTTTCCTCACTACTCAAATGCATCCGAGACAACTATTATAATAAAATGCACTGCATTTTGTCATTCCAATAGTAGGCACATCACTAACATTAACAAAGCTTTTACAAACCCAATGTCAACTGACATATAACAGAGACATATACATTGCTTTTGTTATTCAATCAGATGGCACATCACAAACATTTGTAGAAATAAAATGCATTGCAACAACCATTCCAACAGATGGCACATCACAAACATTAACACTGTTTTAAGAAATCCCATACCAAATGACATATAATAGAGACATGTGTATTGCATTCCTCATTCCAACAGATGGCACATCACAAACATTGATATTGCTTTTATGAATCTAAGCGTACATCAGTGTGAAGGCCACTCCCACCTCTCCCAGTTCCATCTTGCAGAAGGTGCTGTATCATCCAAACTGGTTCTGCAACACCTTCTACCCTTTGGTGGTCCAGACTCTGAACTCTGTGCTGTGCCCCTGAACTCAGATCTGTTCCTGGTTTATTTACATGCAGTACATTAGTTGCAGTACTAACCCTAGTACAGTGTAGTTTTTTAACTTGTCTTCTACTTGACCTCTGCACTTCTCCACGGTGGTCCTTGGTAATGTTATTTCGTGCCACTGTTTGCTGCAATATGTTGTATTGATGCTACGTCAGTAAGGCCACTTGATTTAGCCAATGAAACAACTCTATGGCAGCCATTCCTGACACAATCCTTAACATGGTGCCCCCCACTAATACCTTTTGTTTTCTCTTCACAGTGGCACGGCAGCTTTCTAAATTATGACATTCTGGAAATAATGACTGAGTGAAAGTCTGGAGTCAAAGACAAGGTGGATGACGAGGTGGAAGCCAGCGTAACACGTGAACGATACAAAGGATGTTTCCAGCTTTGTTCAAAGTTTCCAAGTTGTAGGGTGCACTGCTGTTTGCCTAAAGTTTGCTTGTTTTTACAGCTAATACATTTCATTGAAGCAAAGAAGATAAAGGTGTCTGTGTGTGTGTTTGATGTGTGTAATTTGGCTTTTGTGTGAAGCCCAGATTACAGGGGCTAATTAAACAGGATATGACCATGAATTAAAGGAGGAAACAAACGTACTCACTGCCCACCTTGAAGATCTGCACCACCTCATACCTGAACATTAAAAAAAAAAAAAAATCAAAAAATAAATAACATTCTGTAATTAACAAAAGTATTTAGTTACCAGAAGTGGACCTTTAGTTACAGGGTTT